>NW_010250907.1:0-676 GCF_000690775.1 Eurypyga helias
AAGAGCATCCCTCTCTCCCCGCAGCACAGCACGGGGAGATGGATGCATCTGCTCAGGGCGATAGGCTGGATCTTGGCAGCCGTGCTGGTGGTGCTGGGGATGGCCACCTTCCTCCTGGTCCTGACCCCATGGGAGGATGCTGCTCTTCCTCCAAAGAACAAAGTAGGTGCCAAGTGGGACCTGGGGGAGCCTGGGAATGACCACCAGCCCCCTTCCCCCTCTCATCCTTCCATCAGCACTTCCTTCCTCGCTGCTTGTCTTCCCATGACCAGCACAGCTTTTCAGGGCTTAACCTAACCAAGGTAGTGCTGCGCAGATCAGCCCCCCCCCCTAAACCTGGGTCCTTCTTAAGGAAGGCAGGTGGAAGGAATGCTCCATTTTCCATCCCAGACACCTTCTCTTCTCGGTCCTTGTGTGCGCAAAGCAAGTGCTTGGGTTTACCCTCTCTGTCCTGTTGCTTTCTGCTGGATTTGCAGCCTGATAAAAAAAGTCAGGGTTTATGAAATTTCCCACTCCTGGAGGCCTGGGAGTAGCTGTGGCAGCCTGAGCTTTTGGGATGTGCCTGGAAGCCTCCCTGCTCTGCACGTCACCCTGGTGACCTGCACATCTTCTCTTTCTGAGCAGTAATTCCCTTGAATGTCTAAATCGGGGGGATTAGGGGTGGAGTGGGGCTGCT
>NW_010250907.1:710-1169 GCF_000690775.1 Eurypyga helias
AGGAAGTGAGAGCAGAAGCTCTCAGAAAGCCCGGTGGCACCTGGTGCAGCGCCAGGCGTGCTGTGACCCCGTGTCCCCTCTGCCTCCCCCAGTACGGTCTGGTGTTTGATGCCGGCTCCACGCACACAGCTCTCTACATCTACCAGTGGCCTGCGGACAAGGAGAATGGCACTGGCATTGTCTCCCAGGTGGAGGCCTGCGCTGTGTCTAGTGAGTGTGCCAGGATGTGTCCGTTTGTCTTCCCAAGCCTCCTGGGTCGCTGTCCCAGACTATTACAGCATTGTTGGTGATCTCAGTCTTTGAGCCTGCGCTGGGCTGAGGGGTGAAAGAAGCAAAAAGTAAAGTGTTAGGGGGATAGTCTACACCTTAGGGAGCCCTATAGTAATTGGGGGATCCAGAGGGAGGTAGGGAATTCGACTGTTAGCACGGTTCCTGGAGCCAGTCCCGTCTTGTAGCCGG
>NW_010250908.1:0-2314 GCF_000690775.1 Eurypyga helias
TCTGTGAATCTGTGTGAATCTGTGGTGGTGGCTGGACAGAATGTTGATTCCTTTGCTCTCAGAGGGGTTATTATAATTGTGCAATCTACTGCACTAAATGTTCCTTGCTATGCTGATTGTTACTGTTTTAGACTAGTTGAAGGGTATTGATCAGCTGGACGGTGTAATAGTGGTGGTGGGCACAGTCCAGTATTTGTATCCAGTATTGTCATCACCCCAGTACTTTGGATACCATCCCCTGGAGACTTTCACTAATTTCACTAATTATACCTTTCTCCTTGGGGACCCAGCCTATGGAGGAAAAATTATTCCAATATATTCCCAGTTTTCCCAGGCCAATGGCAAAAGTGTATGAGTGTTTGGGGAATTTCCTATGCTTTTGGAATGTCCTATTGCTAAGGATCAGCGTACTTCAGAATGTTCTCATGATCTGGTGCAAAGTTAAAGAAATGTTTGGAAATGCTGCCCCATCTGCTGCCAATTCTCAGCACAAAGGCAGATTCTGTGCAGCCATCCAAACCACCCTAATGCACAGGGCAGTGACCCGAACCCCCTTGATGGGAACTGCAGTCACCCAAACCCCTTCAAGGGGCATTGCAGTGACCCAAATCTGCACAGCAGCCACGCAAACCCCTGTGGCTACTCCAACCCCTGCGACGGGCAACACGGCCGTGCAAATCCCTGTGTGCCAATGTCAGCGTCAGTGTCAGTACCAGTGTCAACCAGTACCAGTGTCAGTTGCCCCAGTACAGAAAAAGAAATGGAAACGCAAATCAGCATGTCTGGTAAAGGGGGAAGCAGCAAGGCGCTCACAAAAGAGAGACAACAGAGGAGGGCCAAGGCCATCAAAAGAGACAGAAAAGGAGGTACTACAAGAAGTAAGCATTTGATCTTTAACCCTGAGTGAGCTACAGGGTATTGAACACTTTGCCCATCATCCAGGTGAACATATTATCACCTAGCTGCTCCACTGCTGGGATAATGGGGCCAGTAGCATGGAGTTAGAGGGCAGAGAAGCCAAGCAGTTGGGGTCACTTCCTAGAGAAGGGGGCATTGACAAAGGGATTAGGAGGAAGACACAAAATGTAAGCCTCTGGAGGCGGCTCCTGACCAATGTGAGGGAAAGGTATCCTTTTAAGGTAAGTGTGCCCCACCCCAGGTAAGGTGTCCCTTGAAGGAAAGTGCTATATCACCCAGGCAAATGGACCAACACAGAGAAAGGTATTCAGTGCCTGAGGGAATTAGCTGTGCTAGAGATGGTTTATTATGACACAAACAATGCAGTTACCCACACATGCAGGTGAAGTTCTATGCATATGACCCACGTCGCAGAAAGTACTATGGAGTGCACTATACTAGTATGCGAGCATGTTGGCAATAATGACTTGGAAAGAGGATGAGGCACCAACAGCGGATGAGGTGGTTCAGCAACTCCGGGAATATGAGGAAAGTCTCACTTCCCACATACAGGCCTGTGTCTCAACTGTAGAGAAACTTCCATACATACTAGCTGAGAAACTGTCCCAGGAGTTTAAGCAATCCAGAGAGATGTCCCACTTCCCACCTGTGCAAGCCAGTATCTCAGCTATTAGGAGTAAGCGTTCCTGTGTTGACTGTGTTGGAGGCTGAAATAAGCCTGACTGGGAAGGAGTGGCAAAAGCACCCCATTGTGACTGGTTCAGATGCCCCGTGCATCCTTGGCATAGACTATCTCAAGAGAGGGTATTTTAAGGATCCGAAAGGGTACTGGTGGGCTTTTGGGATAGCTGCTTTAGAGACTGAGGACATTGAGCAGCTGCCTTGCCTTGCCTGGTCTCTCACACGACCCTTTTCTTGTGGGATTGCTAAAGACTGCAGACCAAGAATTGCCAATTGCTACCACAACAGCGCACCAGCGACAGTATCGCACCAACTGAGACTCCTTGCTTCCCATCCAGAAGCTGATTCGTCAGCTGGAGAGACAAAGGGTGATCAGCACAACCCGCTCACCCTTTAACAGTCCCATCTGGCCAGTGCGTAAGTCTGATGGGGAATGGAGACTGACAGTGGACTACCGTGGCCTGAATGAAGTCACGCCACCACTGAGTGCTGCCGTGCCGGACATGCTGGAACTCCAATATGAGCTGGAGTCAAAGGCAGCCAAGTGGTAGGTCCCGAGTAGTGATGGTCAGAGCCAGAAAGCCTGAGAGCCGGAAGCCCTAGAGCCAGAGCCCGAGAACGATCACAGCAAAGTCTGAGTGAGCCACACGAGTGACAGCATGAACAGGAAATATAACTGTCCCACCAACCCACTAACAAACGAACAAGCAAAGGA
>NW_010250909.1:0-298 GCF_000690775.1 Eurypyga helias
CAGACAGCTTCTCAAGCAGAATGCTAATTATCTATTTGTCCTTTGGTTCCTTATTACATTTTATGTAAGAAAATAGTTTCACCAGAAGCTAAGAGCATAGGGCATGCTAACACCTGGAATTTGTTGTAGATTTAATGTATCTTCATTAAATATGTAGACATCTTACTGTAAAATTGTGATTAAATGTTTCATTTCACTTATGTCAACACAGTGATAGATCAACTACAGGCTTTCTAGACCCAAATATATTGTTTCCACAGAGGCAATGAGCTTCCTCACCTCTCATAAATCATGTGCT
>NW_010250909.1:597-13165 GCF_000690775.1 Eurypyga helias
GGATAACTTTTCCATCTCTAGCAGTTCTTGGTTTAGAGAGTTTCTGTGAAAAAGTTGCTGGTGCCTTGACTCTTGGAAGGTAATCTGTGACAGGTGACACTGAATTGTATATACCATCTTTATGGGACTTGTAGCTATTTTTGACCCCCAGCTCAGATCATGACAGAGGTGTTCAGATCAAATCCATGTAGATCATCTTCCTGGGTTCAATGCCATCAATCATAGAATATGAAAAGACCCCATGCCATAACCATCCTGTCAGATTCTGAGCCATTTCAGGAGGTGAGAGTCACTTTTTTCTGAAGGTTCCCACTGATGACAATGTGACCTATCCTAGAGGAATTAATTTCCCTAATGAATTCCACTGTCTTGGAAGGCTATGAGTAATACTTGCTGCTTGTTTTGTTTTGTACATACTTCAAGATTTTGCAGTTCCTCTGCTGAACAACGAAGGATGCACTGTGTTCATACTTTAAATCGCTGACACACATGTTGTGGGAAGTACAAATCAAGTTCTGCACATGTATCCTTCAACTGCGTTGTAATGAAAGGATTTTTTCATCCATGCACACACTCTATCAAATGTTATGCAAATATTTAAGTAGAATTTTTGTTGGTTTTGTGGGGTTTTTTGTTAATATCTGTATTGTAATAGAATATATTTTTTGAATAAGTGAAACTAAATTCTGTAATACAATAAAACTGGGCATTTCAGTGACTGGTAGAAGAGTGACAACAGTTAATATATACACATATTGCCTGATAATTCTTTTTAGATAAAGATCAATGAACTTGCTTCAACAAGTGTTGTTAATCTTCAGCATGATAATAAATATTAGTCTTTCAATGGCTATGAAGTTCAGAAACACTTAAAATTAAAGCGCTCTGTCCCTGTTTCGAGAAACCAGTTGGCTGCAGTTAGGTACGTTTCTTCTTTAAATGCCATGTGCTTCAACAGGGTTGTGCAGCTCTTCATTTTTGCCATCAGCTACTTTGGTGAAATCATTTCCTTTTAAACAGACGATATAGAGAAAAATCATAGCACGAACAAAGGTAGCAAGTGAATATATGATGCATGAGTGAGTTATGGCTGCTGTAACTGCTTATTGGAGAGGAAGAGATGGTACCTGGGGTTCTACACTCTGCAGTGGTATTCCAGGAGCCTTACTGCTGTTACTAATAGTCTTGTTGCAGAGGGAGAGACTCGAGTCCTGCCTGTGATGCCTGCTTTGGAAGCAGTAGTGTGCATGTGTGTGACCATTGAATGGCCTTTATGCACTCTCCCTGACAGCCAGATCTCAGCAGCAGTTCACACTCCTATGCAAGATGTATCTCAGTGTTTCAGTGCAATTATGTGAATTCTGGGCCAAAGGCACACAAATGTCCATGCACTTACATTTAAACCCTTTAGGTGATACACACGCATTATGACCACAGATGATTTAAGAGATTAACAGATAACCTGACCTGGTAGCCAGCAAAAGAGAGTGGACTATTCATGCGACAGCTGTTCCAGGATTCAGCATCCACTGTGATTGCATCAGAATGAATACAGATCATATCTTAGGAAACCTACTTTCAAAGAAGTATTAATAATCCATGATAAAAATGACATGTTATTTACACCAGATGGAAAGTAAAGAACAATTCAAGCCAGTTTAACATGATGTAATTCCAGTTAATCCACAGCTAATACTGCATGTATGAAGAAATCCTGACTTCACTGTGAGTTTTCTTATTCCTTGGCCTATTACAATAAACTATTCATATCTAACAGGAATAATCTACTGTTGATTAATTCTGTCTACATTTTGAACTCTTAAATTTACTTCTATACTAGACTTAATAGGGTTTTGGAATTATGTGCTGGATTTGTCTTTAATTTGCTGAGGAAGGAGCAGAGTGTATCACAGCACTCAAGGAAGGAGAGATGAGTACGGCTTGCGAGAAACTAGCAAAATTCCTTCCTAAACCATAAAGACTGTGCCATTTCAGAAATGTTTCTTTCTTCAGCTGTGTCTCCTTCCACACTCTTTTTGTTTGCTGTGTGCCTCTGCAGAAGGAAAAGACATGCAGGTTACTTGAGACAACCCAAAGTGCCAGACCTCCCCTGAGCCCCTGCCTGCACTTGTGACACAGCAGTACAGCCTCGCGTGTTTTTCAGCACAATGGCAGGGATTCCCAGGTTCACCGCAGCATAATAGCTGGCATCTCCTTTGTGCCACAAGAAAGAAAAATTTCTGCATTTTAATAGGTGGAAGGACCGATTCCCAGAGGAGCTCATTATAAGCTTAGGATTCAGGTGTTACTTTAGGGTTCTGCTAAATTTTCTCCTTGTAAGAGTTACTGAAAGCTGTATTTTCTGTTGGGAATGAGCTGAAGCAGCTGATTTCTGTGCAAATATGAAAATAAAGCCATAACTTTATTCCCAGTTCTTTCTTATTCACTTCCTGCCCATACTTGGGATATGAAGTTTGATAATAATCAAGAAAAATGTTAATTCTGCTCCTAGTCATCTTTTGTTCTTTTCCTTTGACTGAAAGCTTTCCCAAGACCTCAACATTCTGAGCATGGAAAATGAATATGAGATTTGACAAAAATAAAAAGAAAGAATACAAAAATTGCCAGTCATAGAGAATTTCAATTTCTGAATTTAAAAGTACCTAATTTATACTTTTCTGTTAGAAGGTACCACCATTATTCTCCATTGTTTCACTAGAATAAAATGGGAACTCCCTTTAGAATACAATACACCAAATTCAACCCTAGGTGATGGCTTCTGGCTTCACCTGTCAAATTTAATCCAGTTCTTTTATAGGACCTGTTTAGGTTCTGTCCTGTATAGGACAAAATTCTTACAAATGTTATCAATGAATCAGCTAACAACTTGGTAGTCCAGTGGAAGGTTCTAGTATTACTTCCTGAGGAAAAGTTTATTTATTTAAAATAAGAGTTTTATGAAATGGAAAGATACTTTTAATGTATTTTGCAAATATTGAAGGCAGGGCCAGATCTTGCTTTGAACCATACTTTATTCGAGGTCCATAGCTTGTAAATGAACACTGAACTTCCAAACCAGACAATTTGCTGTCTATTCATTACTTTTGCTATACAGTACTTTGCAGTTCCTGTCTGTGCAATTTCCTTTTATTAATGTACAAACAAAACATGATGAATTAAACATGCTATTGCATGTACTTTTTGGCAGGCATCAAAGATGAGGTAATTGAAGATGGTTATTATTTCCAGCTGTACAGTGCTAGCACATAGTGACATTTAAATAATAAGGGAGAAAGTAAAATAGGTGTTTTGGTTTTAACAATACTGCCCTCTAAGCATCCCAACTCACTAATTTCTACTAATTATTTCAGATTATACCATTGTCACACAAAGATGTGTCTCAGACTATTTAAATAATTTCTGATAGGTAAAAAAGCCCACCAAATGCTGTAATAACTAGATATTTTATTGTTGCTAGACACTAGAACCTAGAAAAGTCACTGTATAGATCTCTAAGGCATAATCACTTCTGGCAAAAATAAACTTTCTTCCTCTTATTTAAAGAATAATTAATCATAAGACAGTAACTTATCTTCATTATTCTGAAATTTGCAATAAGCATATAAGATTTTTTGTAAATTGTTGTGTTGTAAAAGAAAGTGAAGTGTTCTCACACATTCTTCTGCTTAACATTCAATTCAAGATAATTTCCAGTAGTACACCATTGTTTTTGTCTTGATCTGTTGTCTGGCAACCTACTGCAAGCTGCAGTTTATCTGGTACAATTTTCTCAAAAATTAAAATTTTTATTACTTAACCATGTAGTTGATAGCTGAACATAAGGTAGGGATTGAGACTGTTTCAGGTAAACCATCCAGTGCTAGAATTATAAGAGAGGACAGACTCTGTGGAGAGCAAGAGGCTTGTTCCATTTCCATGCTCTCACTGAATTCTGTGGAATTAGCCACCAAATGGAACTTTAAAGATCTATGGTTGGTTGACATGTGTACACTAATTTTGCACTTGAAAATAAAAACAACAAACACTTGACTTGTTTGAAGTTGATAATCACTACACCTAAGAACAGGGAATACCGGATTGGGCCTGTTGTTGACCATTGTTTCAGTAAATTTGGGAAAACTGTAGGATGTAGACACATTTTTTATCTGCACATCACAGAGACTCTCTTCACAACATGAAGCCCATGGAAATCGCAGCAGCTCATGGATTTTCATCTTAGGCACAATTGATCCTCCCAAGTTTGCACACTCTTCAGGGAGTTTATTCTAGGAAGGCAGCACAAAACTGCCTTCTTCAGTGCCTTCACAGTCATAATATTGTTCTCACCAGTGCTCCAGTCTGTCCCTCCTGTTCCACACCTATTACACAAATGCTGTAAAATCGTGTAAAAGACCTCATTTCATATATAGCAAACTGCAGAGAATGTGGTGCTTAAAGAATGTGAAAAATTCACAGGTAACTGAGATGCATACCAACATAAGGGTAAGGTGACCAATACGAATGAAATCCCGCCTAAGATATTAAATGACATTTATTTTGTTTATGGTGTAGAAAAGTCCGACATTAGAGCAATCTTAGTTTTGAGTCATGTAAGTTACCACTGCATTTCCCTTAGCTTATTTTGTAGGGGGGGGGGGGGAAATCTTTAATGGAAAAAAGTGTATGTATACACAAAATACAGCAAAAAAATCTAATTATTGCAGTTGATGAGATGATAGAACCTATTCTACTACTTCATTAACCCAGCTGCCCGAAAGGGATATTAATATGAAGAACAATCATATCTGTCATCTTGTATCCCAAAAAGTGAATAATACATAAAAAGCAGGTACTTAAACCTGGCATATATCTTCAGTGATTCTTACTTCTGTAAACAATTTGGTTATGTAAATGTAGTTTGAGAGTTCAGGACCAGCAACCTCTGTGGTCATCAAATATATTACTAGATCACACATTTAATTCATTTACCACCATGCTGAGTCTCACTAAATTGCTTTCAGTCAAAACACGTCTTCTACGTATGTATCTGAAGTCACCCTGAGATCTGGGAATTAACCACATCCATCCGATGGATAAGTGACTGATTACTATTCACCATTAAAAATACGTCTTATTTCCTATTTAAATTTGTCTGTTCTCAGGTTCTTTGTCATTCCTTTCTTAAAAGTTCCATTTTATGACTGTATTTTCTCCATGTAAAGGCACATAGACACTGTAAGCAACTCAACTCTCAGTTTTCTTTTTGGTGTCCTAAACACACTGAACTGTTTTAAGCCTCCCATTGAGAAACTTTCCATTCATTCAGTCATACAGAGTCTTATGTAATTTTTTGCAGTATCTCTAGTAATTTTTTGCAGCATCCTTTTTCAAATGCAAAGGCTAAAAGGACAAACAGCATTTCAGCATCAGCAATTTCTGTAGAAGTATCATATGCTTGATATGGAATATATAGCCAGTTCTTGCTGAATTCTTTAATATTCTTCAGATATTCAGGAATACTTCAAATATTCTTTAGAGCCAGGAGAGTGAGATTAGCATGTTGAAAAGCAGAGGCCACCACTTTGGATATTCTTGACTTCATAGCTTTATTTTTCAGTCTCATAAAATGTATTACATAAAATCAATATCTAATGCTCAAGCTGTGGGAGGTATCTTTGACAAAACTGTCCAGAAAAGCTGTGGATGCCCCATCCCTGGATGTCTTCAAGGCCAGGCTGGATGAGCAACCTGGTCTAGTGGAAGGTGTCCCTGCCCATGGCAGGGTTGTTGGAACTAGATGGTCTTTAAGGTCCCTTCCAATCCAAACCATTCTGTGATTCTATTTCACAGTTTTTGTAGTATTTGCAGGTGACAGTAGAGGGGATCCTTGGTCTTCCAAAGCTGATTTGATGCCACAGCATATTTTCTTGTGTGTTATTTTTATCCTATTTGACAAATTCATTTTCGAACACCAGTGATCTATGGTACCTAACAGGTACTCTAAGTTCCACACTGCAATTGAAACAATTAAAAAAAAAAAAAAAAGAAAAGAAAAAAGGTTCTTTGGCTATCAACTATTTATATAGGGTGCAAATGTGTGAACAGATCTAACAAGATCCTGTTCATCATGATTCACCACATCAGGTTTTCCAAAGCAAGCATATACTTAAAAACTGAGCTGAAAAGCAGAGGTTTACTCACACACTTATTACTGGAAATGTTCAATGGTTGATTATTTAGGAGCTGAAATCTAACTATATTAAGGATCATCTTTTTTTATGTGGCCTGATTCTGCTCTCTTACTTAGGCTAGTTAGTGCTCTAGATTTGAACTACCACTCTGGTATAATTCACCAATGTGATATTAATGAGGACTTGTGGATTCATTCCTTCTACGAGATTTTTCAGGGAAAAACATGCTGTTCATGAGTTAATATTAAAGTTTATGCCTTGAATTTCATGTGACTAATTTAAAGGTCATACTTGTTAACTGTTGCAAATTTTTGCCTATGGAACCTTTGACATTATAAAATGAAATATAATCTTATAACACTCTAAAATTCCTTCAGCCAATGGATTTTGTTTCATATGATGTGGCATTTCACATCTTGAAAGCATGGCATTCCAAGCCGTATTCTTAAGGAAAAAAACAGAAGTATATTGTGAAACTGATTATGCAGACACCTGTAAAGACTAACCATGAATGAGTATGTTGTAACCACGACTGCAAAGGACACAATACTTTTTTTTGTCATTATCATTTGGAAGAATGGGAAGAAATTAACTCACATTAAAAAGGGAACAGTCAATATGTTGTATCTTTCAGCATATGTGTATCTTTCTTGAGAATAGGTGAACATCCTATTCTGGTATCTCTAGTTCATGATAAATTAAGTAGTGTCTTGCCATTTTGACTTTTTTCTCTGAAGTCTCTTGACCTGATACTGTGCTGCAGGGTTCTAGGAATCAAGGCTCATACAACCATAATGCTTGGGCAGACAAGTAGTGGTTTTCAGATGGTGGGGTGTGGGTCCTGCATGTTCGCAAAAAAAAAGGCATAAAAAATTGAAGTCTGTTGACAGTAGGCTTCAATTTCCTACAGATCCTTATTTCCAGTCAAAAGATTTTAAGGATGTGAAAACTGCAAGCATTTGAAATTACTCTAATAGATGTTTTATCTCAACAAGATGTCTGCTTCTCTAAAACTATACTTGCAAAGCTTCAGCTTTTTAATCCTTGAAATTTAGCTAGTGAAGATAATACAGTTAAACATACAGGATACAGTTTGTCTGGAAGGTGCCACTGTCACTACTGTTTCAGGAGATTGCAGCCAGTCATGTCTGAAAATCTGGAAGACATTCCTTCTACTTGCACCCTTCTACTTTGCATTCTGGCTAGTGTGCTAGTAATAATATAGTAATATCTTTTAGATGACATGTTAAATCAAAGTTTTACAGAGATTAGCGATTTCATGGTACATTTTGAAAAAGAGAAGGATAATAAATCTGGTGTCCTGACAAATTTCTTCAGTAGTCTTCATAACCAACCCCCCTAACACAAGGGCATGGTCTCTTTGGAAACAAGTATTCATGCTCAAAGAGATGCTGCGCTCAAAAAGCTGCTAAAAGATTAACAGATATCTAATGCTCTAGGACACTTTGTAATATGCCATTTTTGGAATGTCACAGTTTCACGGTTGCTTTAAAGCATAATTTTATTTCTATGCTCAGCCTACAGATTGCAGATGGCTCTACTTTCTACTGGTTTATTGAAACACTGACAATTTGAAATATAGTGCTAAAGGTCACACACTATATACAAAATGTATAAACTGCATATTTACATGAAATTAAAATGAGGGTTTGAGTGGATTGAAGGTTATGAGACTGATTTGGTGTGCTGGGATATAGCTTTCCTCACAGTAGCTAGTAAGAGGCTGTGTTTTGGCTGTGCAGAAAAGAATATTGATAGCATACTAATATTTTTAGTTGTTGCTAAGAATTATGTCAACTCAATGACTTTTTTCAGTTTCTGATACTGCCCCTGTGTTCCCAGCTTCTTCTCTACAAGAAGCTGGGAAGACACACAGCCAAGACAGCTGACCCAAACTGACCAAAGAGGTATTTCATGCCATAAAACATCATACTCAGTATATAAATTGGGGGTTGGGCCAGGGATGGGGGCTCTCTCTCAGGCTCTCAGGCTCTGGCTCCTGGGCTCTCCCGCTCTGGCTTTCACTGCTTAGGGAGTGCCTGGGCATCTGTTGGCAAGTGGTGAGATGTATCATTTGTTTTGTTTCATTACATATTATTAGTAGTAATATTAGTATTGTTGTTATTATTGGTATCATAATTTCATTTCATTTATACCCAATTATTAAATTGTTCGTATCTCAGCCCACAAGTTTCCTTGTCTTTTCCTCCAATTCGCTTTCTCCACTGAAGGAGGGGGGAGGGGAGCAAGCAGCTGCATGGTACTTAATTGCTGTCTGGGATTAAACCACAGAAGTCCTTTGTGGCACCCAACATGGGGTTCAAAGAGTCGAGATAACAGTTGCAGGTCACAATATCAGTTTATTTGATCTGCATCATGCTCTCGTCTTTGCTGTACATGTTCAAAATTGGTGTTGGTGTTTGCAAGCTGCTGCAGTCTGCTGTGTTTAGTAAGGTTTCACCTGTGAGACTGGGTTTTAGAACACTGATCTTGAGTTTAATGTAGTATTTAAGTTATGTGCTGAAACTGTTACTGTATGTTGGGTACTATACCATGCAAATGATTAGCAATTTTACTTCTTCTGAAAGTTTTTTTATGGAGGAAATGCAGAATCACACCTCTGCTGCCTTCTACCATGATATCTCCTCCCTCGTACAAACAATTGAACATCCTTGGGTAGTTAAAATACTTATATTGGTACTTCTTGGAAATATTAATTCAATTTTGTCTCACATTAGCAAGCAATTTAAGGATATCATCATATCATCCAGAGATTTGCCCTGGGGCTGGATAGTTATGAATGGCAGGGTGTGTGGAACAGCATGGGTAAATGCTTAGGGTGGGCTTTTTGTCCTTGAAAAATTATCTAGGTTTATCACATTGTCTTTTTAATCAAAACATAACTTACTCCTACAGAGAAAGTAATTTAGATGTTGACTTTCCTGAGTGCAACCAACATATTCACACTTTTTTGGGAATTACAGAGGTAAGTAATCATAGACATGTTTATACCATTTAAGAAAGAGATTTTCTAACAATTTAAAAATCTATGTGTTGCATTTTGGAACATTTGGGGTGCATTAGGTAATTAACTTTCATGTATGCAAAACACATTTCCTTGCTGTTACAGTGGAGGGTCTTTCAAGCTGTTGAAGTTCAAAGTGTTGCACTTACTCTGACCCTTGCTTTAGTCATAGAAACTGGCAGGATTACATGTACCTATGGCCACCTTGCTGTATCCACAGGGACTAAGTGGCTAGAACTGTAGCCCTGGAATGACAGCTTGTCTATCACTGTTGCTGAATAACACAGCATATAAATTTTAACTTGGAACATAAACACTGATATTGCTGTTAATGAAGGTATCTTGGTTACATGTTGGGAAGGGGCAAACGTAATGTCTAATCTGTGCCATGTGCAAGATTCCTGGAGCCTAAACCCCTCTGCTTGCAGCTGGCATGTTCAGGGACCAACAGCAATGCCGACTGCTTCAGGCTGGGCAGCCACTGGAACACCACATGTCCTCAGTGAGGATTCACTGTTTTCAGACAACACGCTTGTTTTCAGACACAAAGCATTTGTTTCTGAGATACTCTGGAAAGCTTGAAGAACAGAGCTCAGGTTCTCCAAAAGGGTGCAAATTAATATCACTTTTGGCTCTGTTAGGAATTTGTGAGAGGGGTGCCTATCAGCTTGGAAGAGGAGTGATAGATCCAATTAAAGTATTCAGATAAATCACTGAACAGCTTAACATTACCACTTGAGGATAGATTTTGAACTCATGGACAATGTTGTCATCCTATGTGGAGGTCTGTGAAGGTACTAGGTGGAGTAATTTGCAGAAGCAGGGTCCTTGAGCCATTCTTTTTGGAATCATATACAGTGACAATAGAGATGTTATAGGAGTCGTTCCCCTTCAACAGCATCTGAGGTAGGTGGTCTTCTGGGAACTGGCTATAGAACAAGATTGACTTGTACCTAAAATGTCACCACTTCTGAAATGTTCCTAAATATGAAGCACTTTCAACAGAATAATTTTATTATGCCTTTCACTCTTCTGTCTTCCACTCTCTATGCAAGCAGATCAGGTCACATTATTTGTAATGATGTATAGTGCCCACACTATAACAAATGTCAGGGGAATTCTATAGCATTTGGTAAGAGCTTAGCTCCCTGAGTAATGGGCACAACATAGCTAGAAATACATACATGTAAATAGAATGACCAATATTTGCCCTTCTAGCATTTACTGAAGTAAATTTATTACATGAAATAGCTAAAGAAAGTTCATAATTAATCAAGGTGAAGTAGTGAATGAATCGGGTAGTTTAAATTTGTCTCAGTTAGAAATTTGGCTGTATGGCAGATCTTTTAAAATCCTCAGTTTTGGCTAAGCTGCAAACAGATGGCAGGCTTTGGAGACGCAAATCAGTGAACAACTGGCAGCCAGGAACAAAGACTATGCTGAAAATGTGACCAGAGAGTTCTTGGATTCTGCTTGACCAAACAACTCCCTTCTTACATCCACACTATGAAATCTGGTGCAGCAGTCATTGCAAGGGTTCCAAGGCAATCCAGGTTAATACCTGTTCGTAGAGGTAAAAATGTAAGGATGGCTATATGGATCATTCTGTCATAAAGGCCCACCTATTGCCATGCCCTGTGACACTCTGAAGCCACAGACTGGATTTTGTGCAAAAGCAGGAATTTGGCCAATGTATACGGAACTATCCTTTTATATTGTGCTAGCTCTAGGACTTTCTGACCCAGATGTGTTTTCTACAGAAGACAGAAACAAAGATTGCACAGAGACAACTGGTTCCCTTTTGTCTCCAGTCTGTGATGAAGTCCATGCTTGGGAGACTTTGTTCTAGGTAAATGGACTATATGAGGTCAGATTATGTCATATGCTCTCATAAAGTAGAAAGGACCCACACTTATGGCACAGTTTTTAGAAACAAACAAAAGATAAACATGACAGAGCCTCTGAAAAGCAAATTACTCCATTCCCAGGAGCTTCGTCATGACTAAATGTGATGAGTACCCCTGCTCTCCACCCCTGGTAACATAGTTAGCGTACCTAATGCCATTTTATGAGGCAAGTACCCATTCTCTCTGAACGAGTCATGTATCTGTTCCTTTTCCCTCATAATCAGCCCTGAATGTCTTGTGAACCAAGTAAAGGAACCAAACAGATTTCTTATTCCCCTCCCTACTGGCCCCAAGGTTCTTGGGCGCCAGGCTGAAAACAGCCCTGAAAGTCCCAGGCACCCAGCCAGCCAGGTGGGGATGACCCTGTCACAGAACAAGGGACCATAACAGCACACAGAGCTCTGTCTGTAAAATCAAGTAGTTACAAGTTCTAAGTGGGCAAACCTGGACCAGAACCACTGCTGGACAGTGAGACCCGTGACCCCCGTGGCCAGGGACTCCTCTTGTCTTCTGCTTCCTCTGATGGTTGAGTGACTCATATTTTGTCATATGATTTTTGAGTCTAGGCTGTGATTGTTACATTGATATCGTAAACTGTGTATTAAGATCTGAAACAAGGTGCAGAGGGTCTAGGTGATTAGAGTTAATCACCTTAGATTAGATTAGAGTTAGTCACCTTAATCATAAATTAAGTTGTTGCACTACTTATAGGGTACTACATTGATTCTGCCTGTAGAAATACTGTGCCATTCCAATCATAAATTCTGTGCTATACCAATCATAAAACCCCGTTAAGAAAATCAAGCTTTAAATGTAACTGTGATTTAGTGCCATCATCATTCTGCCAGATTCCTAAAAGAAACTGTCTGTATCCTCAGTGTCAGGTGACACTAAAGCTGTGGAATTTCCAGCTGGAAATACAAGAGGAAAAACAAAGAGCTATTTCCTCATCAAGAGAGAAATCTTGCAGGAGTCACGTTTCACAGGAAGAATCCAGAAAACCATTACAAAATAGTCGCTTCCCTGCAGCAACAGGACTCTGTTTCCTGAAGATTCCCATTATACTTAATACAGATCTGGAGTGGGATCCAGGAGTTCATTCCAGGCTCCTGACTGTGTTGGGTGACAGGGCTCAGACATTCACTGTGTATGTATCAGTGATTCCACACAAATCAGAACTGTTACACAAGATAGTGGCATGTTTTAACAGCCTCCTTGATCTGGACCCTTAAGAGCCAGGCCTGCTAGAATGTCCTTTTCCTACAGCAAACATGACTCATGAAACTGATCATCTCATTCCTGATCAGGTAATAAACTTTCTCCAAAATGCATATGCAAAGAAAACAGTTTGGCACATAGGGATTAATGCCTATTTTGGTATTAATACCAGTTGTCATGGTTTAATTCCAGATAGCAAAATACCA
>NW_010250910.1:0-24028 GCF_000690775.1 Eurypyga helias
TTTTTTTTTTTTTCCTTTTGCATTTAGGTGTGTTAGATATGGCTGCCAAGGGGAGGCAGCTCACATGCTTAGTTGGGAGAATAAGTCTGGGTATGACAATAACTTGAGCTTTGTGGTGGAGAAGCAACATAAACTTTAATCAATGGTCTTCTAGCTATCTGAGTGGTTAAAAGCATTTGAAATCTTATATACAAAGAAATGCTAGAGCCTGACAGAAATGACTGTAAGGAAATTAACATTATTTAAGTATCTGGATTGCAAAATTAGATTGTGTCTCAGCAAACACAATTTCAGGGTTATATGCAAAGCGACTGCTTCAGTTGAAGGCACTTACATGAACTTACTCTGCAGCTGAGTAGCAGCATAATGACTTTATAATGTCCTTTCTTGTCTGTGTCATTTACTTTTTCCCAGCCATTACTAGCTAAGCCCTTTTGCATTCTAAAGCCTCTGTTTGCATTGCTAACCAACAAAGAATCACAGCATTTTGTCTTTGGACAAAGGATAATCACTTCTGTTGTACAGAGGTAGTTTAACCATGGAGAGGAAGGAATAACACCCAGTTTACCCCAGAGCTCTGATCTACAGAAACATGTGTAGTCTGGGCTGTCCATGAGGGCTTGTCTGTCCTGTCACCAACTGCTTGTTTCCCTTTTTTTTTTCCTTTATATCCACAGGCGAGAAAGTAGTTGGGTCAGGCAAGAGTGTTGTGCTGTGCTGCCTCTACTGAGTCTGTGTTGGTGTAGTAGGGGCAAATTTATTTCATGGCTGTGAGGAGTTAGACAGCGTGTTGGCAGTGGAAGCTAGCTGCTTTAGGACTTGCCTCAACTGGTGTAACTGTTCATCCTCCCTTTCTCAGGCAGCTTAGCAACTGCAGGTGTCTTTGCCTCTGCATCCCAGGTCTTGTGTTGCTAAGAGCTTGGTTATTGAAGCAGAGTCAAGAGCTCTCTGTGACCTGGAAAAAAAACATCAGGAAGCTGTTTATGTAGCAAAAAGACTGCTCTAAGTTGTTCCGGTTGATTCACAGCAAAGAGGACAGGAAAGAAGTTCTTGTGAGCTTACTAACAAAGGTGATTGCAACCCAAAGGGAAATGGGCTTCACATGTGATGCAGAGAGAAATATTAACAGCACTGGAAATAGTTTTGTATTCATAAAGGTCAAGGGAACCTATGACAAATTCACCTGTCAGAAGCGTCTGCCTCTAGAATAGACTCTTTCTAAACCTATGGGGATTCAGTGGTTGGTGAATCCTGGTATGTCTTAAACTTGCAGCAAATAGCCTTGTAAAAGTTAAATGTATTTGCAGTTTAACTTGAGTTTTGCTTATGTCTATAGGTTGACGACCTTCTGCTGGAAAAGGCAGCAGAGAAATATCCTTTCAATCCTCCTAAAACAAAAGAAAGTTACTACTACCGCCAGATCTTTGAAAAGCACTACTCAGGGCAAAGCAACTGGCTGCCCCACTACTGGATGCCAAGATGGGTTAAAGCTACTGATCCTTCTGCTCGCACGCTGAAACATTACAAGTCGGCTACCCAAGAATAAGCTGTTGAAATAAGCCCCCAAATAGAAGTGCTGCAAGCAATTTGCATGCATTCTGCTGTAATAAAACCAAACAAATTATGCAAACCTAAAGTTTAGATGGTCTTTAAGATGCATTTTGACAATGCTGTTGGAAATAAGAGCTTTCGGTGGTTAGTGTACTATTAAAAATCCACCCTGCTGTACCAAAACTTTGTAATTCGTGGGAAAATAGTTCATGGACAAGGATCTACCTTATTTGGCAGCTGTGTTCTTTATGTGACCTCGATTGTGTTGTTTTGCCTCGCAGCCATTTAATAGATTTTAATATAAACTCTGTTTTGAGGACTTGGATTTCAAGGCTAAGAGATGCAAACCGCTGCAGGCCCTCGGAGCAAAGGGGAATTTGACCTGAGCTATTCAGTGGTTTGTATTCCTGGCTGTGAGATTTGGATAGTCTGTCTATATTACTCTATTCTGAATGTCTTTCTAAGCATTCCTGAGAACCTTGGTCTGGTTTTCAAAAGGTATTTAGGTATTCATAGCTATGCAGAGATGCTTACTGGAATTTATAATAGTGGTGGTGTTGGATGTTCCTTAAAACAATGGGAATGTTTTTTGTTATTGTAAAGCCACCAGCTGGCTGTTTTGAATCTTGTAGATATATCAGCAGTCTAAAGATACTGTGACTGTTATCAAAGAGCAGAACAGGCAAGAGAAACTGAGTTATGTCTTCTTGTTAACTCAAGGGGTTCAATTTTTTAATGTATTATTCTTGCTAAGAGAGTGTCAACTGGGTGTTCTGTATCAGTCTGGTGGAAGTTGCATGACTTAAGTATTTTAAGAAATGTGTCACTTTTTGTGAGAGTTTTTCCACCTGTATGATCGAAAGGTAGACCATGTTGCTGCTCAACTGCCTGTGGCTAACTGTGTGGTGAACCAACCCTGTTAACCACAGATTTTTAGTCAGGAAAAAAGTCACTGAAGACAACAGGATTGGACATGTTGCTTGGAAAAAATGAAAAAAAAGCCTCTTCAGAAGCCACAAGAACTTCTGATGCCTGCTGAAAAATACATGGCTTTTTACCCACAACAACTTTGATTAACTACTTAAGCATGGGGACTGCTTTTTTAAAAGTAATTTAAACATAAGGTGGGTCAAGAAATACACGTGTGCTGAAGATTTACTTGATTAGCATCGTGCTCTTTATGAGGACAGAAACCTAGTTTATTTGTTCCTCTTGACTAGGAGACCAAAGCGAATTGTTATTTAAAAGATAAAATATAAGCAGTTCTGGTTTAAAATCTTCATAAAATGGCTGACTGACTGTTCATTACTCCCTCCTAATCCTGTGTTTGAATCTATTCCAGAAACCTTCCTGAAATCCCTTGGTGGTACTATGGAGCCCATGAACTTTCCGGCTGTGGCCAGGAGTAGTGGCCTTATTTTGGCATAAACTTACACGTACTAGTTATCTGTGAATATGTGATGAGTAAGATAATACAATCCTGCAGCCTTCTTTACTTAAGAGCTATGTGCTTGTCTTTTTGGAGTTCTTTGGAGCAGTAAAGTATATTTTGATTTGGGAGAGGAGTATAGAGTTTCTTCGTTAGGCACTGATGTGTAAAGATAAGATCTGCTGCTCACTGTAAACTTCTCAAGGCTGAGATGATAAGAAAACAGCATGTGCCTGGAGTAAGAATAGGCTCAACACATTTTGGGGTCATTACTGGAATGCACTTTCTGCTGCAACACTGTCAGGTATTCAAGGAAATCCACCTCAATTTTTTGCATTCCTAATACATTGAGCATTTATGCAGTGAGGTGAGATCAAGTTGGTAGGGGGGTGATGTATAAGCAGGGTTTGTGCATGCTGCTTTCCAAGAACTGTTTATGGTATTTCACCCACTCCTCTCTGTAGTGCCACTTCTCGTCTTTTAGTTGCCTGGAAACTCTTCCAATGAAGAGAAAACTAGCTAGGCAGCTAGTTTTTTGCTGCACTGTACGCTCAGGTTTGGATCTTTCAAGTGTCCTATGGGATACAACAAAATATGCTGATGGTACCCTGGAGTTCACCCAATTCTCCTCTTTCTCCCACATGAGCAGGTTGGGGTGGACTCAGCTCTGCAGCCCTGCAGCTTCACCCCTTGCACTGCATCCAAGGAAGCCAACAGGCAGACATGTTTCCTCCAGCAGGCCTAAAAGAATCATGTAATCATAGAATCCTAGGATGGTTTGGGGTGGAAGGGACCTTAAAGATCATCTAGTTCCACCCCCCCTGCCATGGGCAGGGACACCTTCCACTAGACCAGGTTGCTCAAAGCCACATCCAGCCTGGCCTTGAACACTTCCAGGGATGGGGCATCCACAACATCTCCGGGCAACCTGTTCCAGTGCCTCACCACCCTCTCCATGCAGAACTTCTTCCTGATATCTAATCTAAATCCTACCGCTTCCAGTTTAAACACATTACCCCTTGTCCTGTCACTACAGGCCCTTGTAAAATGTGCCCTCCCAGCTTCCTTGTTGGCCACCTTCATCTGACTGGAAGGTGCTCCAGCCCTCTGATCATCTTCGTGGCCTCCTCTGGACTCGCTCCAACTGGTCTATATCCTTCTGATGTTGAGGGCTCCACAGCTGGATGCAGCACTCCAGGTGGGGTCTCACAAGAGCAGAGTACAGGGGCAGGATCACCTCCCTCGACCTGCTGGCCACACTTCTCTGGATACAGCCCAGGATACAGTTGGCTTTCTGGGCTGCCAGCGCACACTGCCAGCTCATGTTCAGCTTTTCGTCTACCAGTACCTCCAAGTCATCCTCAGGGCTGCTAGTACGTCAAAGAGTATGTCTAACTTTGAATTTGGATCGACGGGTTGCTTCGAGGGATGATTCTTTAATTTTGGTATTTTTTTCCTAGCCGGCAGATGGCAGCTGCTGTTAACGCGTCTGCACAGATGAGCTCTTCATCCCTGCGGCAGAGAGCTCTCCATCCTGCTCTCCCTGTGTGTTTAGCCTGTTCCTTCACAAGCTTGTCAGTGGCATTTGTGTGTCAGCTTCATGGAAGGGAATTTAACAAGTATTGGATTAGAACAGGGATAAAGCCAAGCAGAAAAGAAAAATATTGAAGAATGTAGAGAAGAAAATAACTCGCGAGATACTGTGCAGAGCTTCTTATGCTTGTGCTGCAGGTGAGAAGGCAGCTAGGAGTTGAATGCATTAGTACTGAAGGCATTCAGTAGTCAATTTGATAGTAATTAAAAAAGTTACGATATTAAAAAATTAGAAATGCAAGTTCTGAGAGATAAAATAGCAATTGTAGGGAATGTGGAATATAATACTGGGCTGGGGAAGGAAGAATGTTAATTTTACCTCTGAAGTTATTAGGGATTTTTTTTTTTTCCTATTTGTGTCATGATGAACACATGGATCACAGGATTTCAGGTAGTACTCAATGTTCTCTCTGTATGACTACTAGGAAGTTTTACAGATGTGCACCAGAAAGGCTTAGGGGTGTTCTGCTTTTCTCAAAGAACGATTTAAAAATATATATATACACTCATTCTAAAATGCAGTACATTGTATAAATTTGGGGAGATTCCCATTTATGTAAATGGCCAATCCAGTTGTTTTATGAGCTCTGTGTGATGATGTACAGCAGCAGACTGCATATACCTGAGCATCTAGACTCGAACCCCATCAGGAAACAGCATCCCCCAGCAACCATTGGTGATACGATGGCAGCAGATAGCTGTCTGGCTGATGTGACAAACACAACCTTTCACCTGCTCCAGGCTCACTCTGGAGAGAGGTCTTTCTGCCTTTTTTTTTTGTGGTATAGGATGCTTAATTGAGGAATTTTCACTAAGGAGAAGATAGAGTAATTGGGTCCAAAATAATCCTTTAGAGAATTATAATCCCAGGTACATCGAATTATTGGAACTGACCTCAATTCCTACACTGTAATCAGCTTGGAGAGGCCAAGAGGAGAGTCAGAATGAGCTGGTTGCAAAAGCAGCCTCCGTTTCTGCTACTGTGGAGGATAGAAGTAGTTGTCTACATTAATAAACTGTATTGCTTAACATCTCTCACCACTGCTCCTGAAGACTGCTCTTAACACCTGGGGTAAAATGTATATTAATACAAATTACTTTTGATTAAAACCATTATTATTTTAGCACAAAAAGGAAGGGGGTGGTAGAAAGGAACATTCTCTTTTTAAATATTTAAATACTCATTATACCAAAGTGATACAAATTACTGGCTGACTGACAACTTGCTAATAATAGCTTAAAAATGCAAATAGAGCTATTATCCCAATTGACACTAATTGGAACTCCTTTGGCAGCCTGGGAGGGCAGGGCAGGAAGGTTTGATTGTTTCCTTGAGCTGAAATCAGGTTGGTGAGGAAGTGTGGGGAAGATGTGCTGTGGATAAACAGGCTGCCATCTGCGGACACCAGAACTCGTTAGGTTCTATTTCAAGAACATGTTCTGAAGTGCTGTCTTCTGCTCATGTATGATTTTGGTGAGGTTTGCTGGTGCCCTGGGCTGGTCCTGCTCATGCCCTTACTCAGCACAGGCTTTTGCCTGGGCTGAGTTGGCATCACGGGAATCCAAGCTGCAAATGCTCAGGTCTCACAAAAGAGCTACTATGTATTTTGTGAATTCTAAAAATTAATTGCCTTAAAATTCACCTAAAATTTTCACTACCAGTATCCAAAAAGCCTGCACTGCAGGGTGAGTACGCAGCGCTGTTGTCTGGGAATTTTGGGCTTTATGGATCTGAAGTCAGTACAAAGTTTTTATGTAGGAGATGGCAGAGGTGCCCGTCAGAGGGTCGGTGTCCCTCAGCAGCATTCGCGTTGCGTAGCAGAGAGGTCCGTATGTTGGGTGTAGTCAGTACTTTCAGAACACAAGAGACAGCCTCCCAGATTAAGGTGAGACAGCTGTTGTGACACCCCTGCCACGCTCTCCTGGATGACAGTCTGTTACACCTCTGTTAGGTACTCTCCTGATGAGATTTTTGTTTTCTTGGCAACCAGGAACTTACGCTGTATGTTGTTCTGCACTCTGGAAAATCTTTCCTGTCTCCTCCTCCACAGAAACAGTGGCAATAATGCCAGGGTTAGGAATCGTACTGAGATCAAGGATGCGGCATAGGGCATCCATGTGTACCCTCAAACTCCCTATCTAGTTTCACTTCTCAGCTCTCACCACGTCATACAGCCTCTTCCCCATTGCTGCTACCACGCTCCATTGCAGTGTACCAAGAAACCTGGCAGGACAGCCTGCTCTTTGCAGTAGGCAAGTTATTTGTGAAAAACTTACGTTAACAACTGAAAGGTCATTAGGCATGAGGCTATGTTTAATGACACCAGCTCTGTTTTCTGAGGTAACATGTTTTGCGTCCTATGGGGGAAGCACATTGAAATGCTGCTCCCAGCACAGGTCTTGAGCCACCTTTAGTTTTCTAAGGGAATTGAAAACTTGGGCTCTACCCCTGACTCCAATGAAAACTTCTGTAGCGAGCGGGAGGAAAGCACTTAAGCCACTCTGCATGTGGGTGTCACCAAATTCATCTGGCCAAGAGCGCTGCGTCAGTGCCTGTGGGAACCCAGCCAGGGTTTCCAGCTTGGGATCTGGCTGGACTGAGGAACCCGGGAGAAAAAACACTGCTACGGTGTTTATCGGGAGGGTGAGGGCTTGTAGGTCTCAGTTTGGGAGGAAGAGGAAGATGAAAGCTGGTTTGAGTATAGGTTATGAGGTGGGTATCATGAGGGCAAAAGTCTGGATCCTGGTTGGTAGGTGTGAGGTGAGGGAGGGAATGGAGCCTTACCTGTTCTCGCAGAAGCCTACAGCCTCACGCAGGCATGCCACTACTCGTGGTGGTATCTAAGCAAATTGTGACCCCCTCTGGTAGGGTATATCATCAAATGAATGGGGCATCTCCAAAACAGGAGGTCAAGGACAACCTGTTAATCTTGCTCACTGTCCATGCCCCGCCCCCCCTTGTTTTTATTTAAATACACCTCCTTTATGTCCACGCAGGTTTGGAGACAAACCTGCCTGTTTCTCTGAGCTATAAAAACGCAAACCAAAATCAACTGCGCTACAGGCTGGGTGAATACAAGTAGTGTGTTTTGCAGTATCTAGCTGTATTAGGCCATCTGTCTTTAAACGAGGCATCTTTTAAAACAAGCTTGTGAGTGGAGGACTGAGAAACGCCATGACATTCTTTGGGGGATTGAAAGTCTCAGGTCTGCTGAGGGGGCAACATGTCTAGGAGAAAAACAATGCCTGGGAGGGCTCTGGATGCAAGCGGACCCCGTGCTTGGTGTGCCTTCACTACGCCCCTAACGCATTGCCGAGTTGAACAAATTTTTGTTTAGGGAGTCAAGCAGCTCTGAGGCTTAGAGAGGCACCACTCATGTCCTCGACTACAGCACCGTGTACTCCAGGAGGATGTAGCTCAGCAGGATGAGAACCCCACGGGCCCAAAGTGCCTTGGGAAGCAACACAGAAAAGACAGGTCATCTTAATCATACCAGTGATGGGATCTGACCTACCCATCCCACACTCTGGTCTGCTGACACATCCCTGAAGAAGACTGCGCACCCTGAGCTTGCAGTCCCCATCGAGACTGCGACTCACGCCTAAACTGGACTTAGTGTGGCTGGCACTGGTTGTTACACATATTTCACCTAGTAGCTGATGTGTAGACATGCCTTTTACGTGGGACCTTCCTTTTCCTTTCCTCCTCCTTGCCAGCACGTCTGCAAAGCCCTTCTGCGGGCAGACCATGAGCTCGTGGAGACAATGCTCCCAGTAGAGCGTACTGGGAGCTGCTGAAGCCTGCCTGGCTGAAGCCCTCACCCTACAGTCACACCATTTGGCTTTTCTACTGCCCTGTTATTTTCACAGGGATTTTTACATATTGTAAAATTGTAACATAACATTTGTGCAGGACTGGAATGAGAGAAAATAACTTTCCTTTTATTAGTCATTTCCTTGGTATTCCTATGTGCTGGGATTTCAGTGGGGGACAGTGGCAGCTGAATATAGAACTCGTGGTGCTCTGGATCTTGAGCACCTCTGGTGCTCAAGTCTGGAAGGACTTTTTCATGTCTTTTCTTATTCTACAGCCCCAGGATAATAATACCTAAATTGATGCAGAGGAACTTCTCTTTCATGGCAAATCCTTTTGGCAAATGAAACTAGAAGTTACCAGAAAGCAACAGCTGGGTGAACAGTGCACTTGCTTGGTATTTTTAGGGTTATTTCAGAAGCACATAGGATCAATTTAGAGAAATTTAACCACGCAAAGAGTCTCCCACAATTTTGTATGCTTAGTCTAGTAGAGAAACTAATTATTTTCTCCTTAAATATGTTTAGGGTATGAGGGCTTAAATTAGCCACATGCTGACAAGGTTTGGGTAAACCTTCCTGTTGGTCAAGCTGTTCATTCTAGGACAGCATTGCCAGACTTGTTCTGTCATTAAATTGTTTTCTAGAAAAATCATTTAATACAAAAGAAAACTAAAAAAGTTAGGTTTTCCATTAACTGCAATAAAACATTTCTATTTTATCTTTGGAAAGGCATCTCTCTTAAAATTATACCCAAGTCTAATGAAAGAAACACAGAAGTAAGGAGTAGGTCCTCCCTTCATTGAGACAACTAAAAATGCTCCTTTTGACTGAAAATCAGTGATTTCTGCCCTTCTACTCCCCTTTCACAATGTCTGATCTCAGCAACTTCTGTTGGTGCTGAGGACCTTGAAGAAGGGACTCAGCAATGTCCACACAGCAGAACTCCAGACAGGCTAGTCATGTACCAGGCAGGGTCTGCGTGGGGGAAACAGGAACTGATGTAAAAATGAACTGACTAACTAGTTAATATTGATGCATATTGTATTAGGTCGAACATTGATTTTTATGGAATCCCTCAGGTTTGGTAGAAGGAAAAAAGCTCAGCTACCTGGCGTGCAGCTACGCAGAGTTTGCCCATCCATGGGCGCAGGAGCAAACAGTTTTGCTTTTGAGACCTTGCCAAAAGCCAGCTGAAATCACTGCAAGATTCCCATTGCTCTTGTCATGCTTTAGGCAAGGTCCACATGACAAGGTTTTCTTTTTTTGGGTTTAACTGTGGTGGATTATGGTCAGGGTAGCAGCATTGTTTTTCGGTGCCCTGTGGTAAAGACAGTAAAACACCCTGAGGGGGTTGAATCACATGTAAAGTTGCTCCATATTGACAGAAACAACATAAAATATGTATGATGATCTTGAGATCTCTTGGTCTCCCTGTGTCTTCTAAATAGTACTTGTGGAGGATGCTAGGTTACAGGAATTTTGTACAGACACCTCAGCACCTTTATTTAACATTAAATCACACCTCCTTTACTGCCAAAGAATTAATTGGTTTCAATATAGCTCAGGCTGATTAATCTAGAGTTTTGTTCAGATATTTTTGCTCTAGTGCAGAGCACAGCTAAAGCAGCTGGAGCTGTCAGACTGTTCTCCTGTTGTGTTTAAAATTAAGCATGGCTTACTGCCCCTGCTTGAAATAAAAAAGATAAATGCAGTAGGTAGCCCCCGTAGAAACCTGTGTCCTCTACAGAAATGTTTTATTGAAATAGTCTATTAACAAAACTTACTATGGTGTAATTGTCTTAATCATCATGGCCAAAATGGACTTTTTATAATTGTGTTCATTTTTTTCTTCATTAAATACACTTCTTCTGGAAATCTTTTGCTCCATGAGATTGTGAAGAGGTATTTGCATTAATTTCCTATGCCTCTTCCCTTTTGTTACCATTCTTCTTCTCTTAGCATGCAAATGACTGATTAGAGGCATTTACGAGACGATGAAACAGTTTAAACATGCAAATATTTTTCAGTGATGACCAGGCTCTATCGAAGTTCTTAGGAGGGAATGAGAGATGCCTACATTATTCCTGTGAATAAAAGTTGCCCCAGCACAGCAATATTTGCAGCCCTCTGACTTGCTGGTAATTTCTCGCTGCTAATTATGTAGTGCTGAAGAGCAGGTAAGGCGCACATCGAGCTTGTAGCGGGTGTGGGCTATGAAAACATTGCGCAGAGTTTGTACCTGCCCCTCCTTATCACATGCTGGTTTTATTTCTGTGTGCACAGGCGTGCTGAGGTTTGATGGTTGGAAAAGCTTGTCTATTTTTGCACAGGAGTCATCACACTGCCTAGCCAGCTGCTGGGGGAAAGACAGGGCTGGGGGTGATGCTTTCTGTCAGGGTGTCATGGAGAGCACTGCTGGAGCAGCCGGCGATCTGCACAGCACAAAGCCTGCGGTCAGCCTGGTGCAAAACTTGCAGGCTTCGTCTGTTGGCAGACCTGTTGCTTTAATATAGGCACACCTACTAAGGCTTCACCTTAGCCAGCTTGACAGAAAGAGCCTAGTCCTCAAAGTGTTAGGGCTTTGTAGACAATTGGTGTTACACAGGGACATCAGCATTTTTTAAAGACTGGATAAGAAATGGGGGTGGCACCCAGCACAAGTGCAGGATAAATATGTTTATCCTTACGGTGCTGACAACGGAATATTATTTAGCTTCTGCCTTTAAAGTACTGGCTGATGTCTGCTAAATCCTGGGATTCACAAAGCCATCTCAGAGAGTATTCACTGCAGAGCAACAAAGGGGCTGGGAATAGAGTGATTTTGTCCTCAGCAACTCAGGGAGCCAGGGAAGGGGAGTTCTGCTCCCTGTAGTGCTGTGTTTTGGTATACAAGAAGGTGTCTTTGCATGCTATACTAAGCCAAAAAGTGGAGCAAGACAAAAGATTTTTTTTTAACTCGAGAAATGGTGATAGATAACTAGCAAATTTAATTTTATCTGAAGTGATAACATTTCTCAGCAAACAGAAATGGATGGCTCTGTCCAGTGTACTCTTTAAAATGTGTCCTTCTACTCAAGGCTTATCTTTACTCTGAATCTTTTTTTGGTTGTTGTTTACCTGTTTGTATCTATTTTAGATTACTCTAGAGGAATCAATATCAAAAACCAAAAGTGTAGGAGGTGTCAATAGTGATTTTGAATTGAGTTACCTTAAAACAATGTTGCAACCCACCAAGAACCCTTTTTGTTTCCATTTTTGGATCTCTTTTGCTCTTTGGAGACAGAAGAAAGATTAATGCCCGTTTCAGCAGAGCAAGACTTTGAAGAAATATTGAGCATTGGAAATTTGCCATAATCACCCTTAAATGCTACAACAGCTGCCTCAGCAGGATCAAATGCTTAAACCAGGTTATTATACCTTCTGAGGTGTGTTTAAAAGGTGCAATGATACGAGAGGAATAGAGTCAGACTGATGCTCTGAATCGCTAAGCGTACTGTTTCTCTACAGTAGCTTGTGTTTCCAACCATGGTTTTGTCAGTGAAATCTGGTTGAGAGGGGGCTACAGCTGCCAGACATTGCTGGAGTCCCCTCCTAACAGTTTCCTTTAAGAAAGAACCTGTGTAGATCTCAAGAAAATGATACAGTGATACAATGTAACCACTTACACTTTTTTTTTTAATTTGCCCTTTTATTTTTTTGGATAAACAGAGTCTGTGGCTTGGTTGCTCAGATCTCAGATCACAGAAATAATCACATTCAGATAAGGTTGTTCATCTCCAGTACAAACAGAAATAACATCTATCATTTGTTTCCTACAGGGTCTATTACTTAACATCACCATGTGAATTAAACCCAACAAGCTAATAAAGATGAAAGATACAATACTCCATGACAGTTTCTGCACACCTGTTCTGTGTCAGGAAGGTGAAAACCTGTCTTTACAAGTCTAATAGTTGACTAGACACTTGAAGTTCAAAGCAAAAGTCTTCCCAAAAAACATGGAGAAAATTGTTAGAAAAATCATAGAATCAAAAAATCAGAGTGGTTTGGGTTGGAAGGGACCTTAAAGATCATCTAGTTCCAGCCCCCCTGCCATGGGGAGGGACACCTTCCACTAGACCAGGTTGCTCAAAGCCTCATCCAGTCTGGCCTTGAAAACATCCTTTTTCGTGAATAAATAATTTCTTTTAACAATTTTCATGTGAAATGTATTTTTCCTGAAATTGGGACCTCTCTTTGTGCACTCAGATCATATGCCTGTGATAAAAGGGAGTTTCTACCGGCCTTAGGCCATGCTCTTGGGCTTGTTAGACCAAACCAATACTGTGTGCATACCTTCTGGTTGGGGCTGTTTTAACAGCAGTATCTTGTGGTGGTGATGATGAAGCCACTGACAGAATAACAAGCTGGCAATGAAAATCCCCAAAAGGGCATAATACCAGCTCTCCTTTGGGTTTCCATGGTAAGGGGTATCTTCTGCAATGCAGAAATAATTTTACAGAATAAAGTTGCAGTGCTCTGTAAAGTTGCGGAGAAAGGGAGTAACTAACTCTAGGTGACACTTTTCCCTTGGGAACAGTATTTTGATGATTTTGAGAATCTGTGATTGAGTTTGAGTGTACAAACATATGGAGTGCTGACAGTGCCAGGCACTAGTTTATTTGGTGTGGTTTTTAAAGACATATATTAAACCCATAAAGTTTTATAAAAAAATGTACCTGGATTTTCTCTTTTCCTTCTCCTTTCTGAATCACTTCAAAAGTTTTCCTCTCAACCTATTGCCTGGAAAATTTATTTCTTTTTCAGCATAAAATATGAAGGTCTTGTATAATCACATGATTATATGTGATAATCCAGGCCATAATGCCTGGGGAAAACATAAGAGGAAGATATGTGGCAGCAGTGCCCTGGTGCTGGTCATCTTTCTCAAGGAGTCTCTTGAATAAATTTTTGGAAGAACTAGCATTAAGAATTACAAAACAATTGTTTTGCTTGGCCAAGGAAAAAGAATAAGAGGTTCTATTTGATTATGTAGTTCACCTATAATATCTACTATAAATATCTTTGAAATGTACTAATAATATCATATCAGTGCTAAAGAAAGTCTGCTTGAGCCATAACACTTCCCCTGATGTGTGTTCAGCACAAACCTCCTGATGGGAGGCAAATTAAATTCATCATTTTGGTATCTGGTATTGTTTTGTTTGGAATTTTTTACTTCTCTGTTCTGCAACAAAGGTCTTTTTTTTTGCTAATAGATGTAAGTTGTCTAAGCTGAAAACTGCTCCAGCCCAAATTCATTCTGCCGTTGTAATGGTAAATGCTGGATGAGATTTGCTCTTCGGTGCAAAAAACCATCTCCTCTGCAACGCAGGTAGCTGTGTACCTTGGATGCAGCAATACCAACAGTGATGGTAAAACAAACGTTTCTTTAGAAAACACTTGAAAAGGTTAGTGAATAAATTCTTCTTGGACTCAGCTCTGAATAGATGTAGGTGCTTTAAAACTGAGCTCTTCGTATCTTTAATGCAGTTATGGCAGTGACTGACTCCATGGAAAGAAGAGGGGTGTATAACTTCTGCTGGTTATGGGTGCCGGGTGCACAGGACAGAGGGGTGATCTGCTTCTCTGCTAGAAATTCAGCTCCTCCTCCTTGACAGTCAAAGGCTGCAGCTTGGGGAGAGTTTCCCCGACAGATGGTGAAGGGCTCTCTTTAATGGAGCTGGACAGTGCGGAGTGCTGCAGCTGCAGATGAGCCAGATCCCCTCTCTTTGGGCAGCTACTGCCCTGTGACTCTTCCAGTAACTGTGTGCACAGAAAAGGGTAAAGAGGAAAATATGTTGTGCATTCCTTACCTTCTTTGCCGATGACGCTCAGAAAGCAAGGTCACTCAAACCATCAGCCGGTGCGGCACAAAACCTGTGCGCAGAGCAGCAGGTACTGTGGTCCAGAGTCCTGGAGCTGCAGGTGGAACCACACCATGGGTGTTGGCATGGTCCCAGAGCACCACTGCAAAAGGCTGTCCAGCCCCCTCGTCCCCATGCTGCCAAATTCAGCCCAGCCCTCCTCCTCTCGGTGCCAGACAACACAGAGCTGCGCTGAAAACAGTTTTTCTGGGCTGCCCCAGAGGTCTTATTTTTAACTAGATGGAGCATCTCTATTTCTGGGTGTAGTCCCAGTGCAGGTACAGGGTGTGCATTGCATTTCTAGCTCAACCATTGTCGTTACTTCTGGCCAAGCCTCTTCACCTTGCTGGGCTTCCTCCCTCCAGGCTTCTGGGGGAGCATGAAGCACGGTGACAGATAAAGGGTTTCATTTTTTAACAACCTGTTCACGTTTCATTTCCTCTATATGCAGTAGGTGGTGATATTGATAGATCAAAATTTGATAGAAAACGAGGTGAGGTTTATTGCATGCGCTCTGCATACCTCTCATTAAAAACGAGTTTCTGAGCTGATGAGTTGCTGTTTTATTCTGACAGAAACCAAATATCTATCAGGGATGGAGCAGTGATAATTTTTTAATTAATATCATCATGAATTTCACTCAGCCCAGATGCCCCTCCTGTTGACAAATGCTTCAGTCTATGCTTTTTCAAAAACATTAAGAGAATAATGCTAAGAGAGTCTGTTTGTCTTCCCTGATAGATGTGGATACATTTAAGGACATTTGTACACTTGCTAACAGGAAAAAAAAAAAAAAACCAACAAAACTCCCTACTCTTCCAGTAAAGACTATTTTCTGTAAATGAAAACAAGCCAGTTTGGAGGTATTGTGAGGACACAGAGCTGTCCCCAGAATTGCAGGCGGCTGCATCCTGACACAGTACAACTCCAGGGAAGAAGCCACTGTGTGCTCTCATCTGGCACTCCGGGAGACATTCCTTAACATAATCTGTGATATTACGGCTAAGGGAATGTTCAGGCTCACCATGAAAAAAATTTGGTCATTACCAAAGTTTGCACTGGGACTTGCTTGGTACCTCGTTATGCTAAAGGAGTTATCTAAGCTGTAATTTAAGAAGATACAGGGACTAAATATTTAAATAATGGCTCTTGGTATCTCTAAAGTTGCTGTTATTGGCATAGTCTGAATAAACAGCATTTTTAAGAATCACTTTAATAATTAAAAAAAACCCTCCTGGTGTTATTCTGCTCTGGCTAACGATGGCTGGGGGCTGGGTTCCCTGCAAAGATCTCCTTGCCCAGACATTTCCAGATTCTTCCTTTACTTTTGTTTATGACCGTGCTAAAAAAATACCAGCCTTCTGATGTGAACACAGCAGAGGGCTCACTCCCAGCAGCCGAGTGGGCAAGCACTGCAGAGCCCAAGCTGGTGAGGTGCAAGACAGGGGGCCAGACCCCCCTCCCAGCTCCCTGGTTCATGGGGTACACTATGGCTTTTGGTCCCCAGGATAAGTTTGTCTGTATCTGTGTGATGGGGGACCAGCATCTATGCGACAGCAGGGAGATGGAAGTGATGGATGGAGCTGATGGTCCTTGGGGTCACGCCTGGGCAAGGCAGGGTGCTGCCAGCCTGACTTCAGCATCCCAAGTCTGGGGGAAGGGGAGTGCCTATGTGTGCGAGGGAGACAGGACCTACCAGAAGAGCAGCTGCCTGCAGTGATGCAGATGAAAGATGTATTTATGTGGGAAAAGAGAAGCAAAAAGGGGGCAGAGCATGTTGAAGGTGGGCTCTGGTGTCAAACTGTATGTAGCACCTCCCCAGTGGGGACAATCCGCAGCATCGCTGTGGGTTTACTCCCAGTGCTGATTTCCTAGAAAGATATTTATTTAAAACTTGCTTGCATTTCACTGGCTGATGCCCTTGGTGCAGCGCTATCGATTAGCTTACGCAGCCTGAGGGGTGAAGACTGTAGCCATCAAAGCAGAGCTAAGGCTATGTCACAGTTGTGGCTGGCTGTTGCAGAGATATTGGGATTTAGCAAAAGCCTCTCCAAAACCTGCAGTGGAGCTGGCATTGCCCAGAGATCCAAGACGCAAGTGGCTCGGGGCTGCAAGTGATGCTGTCCAACGCACAGAAGTGTTTAAAAGCCGAAGGAGCCTCAAAGCAGAGATTAAAGACCACAGAAATTATTAAGAAGTCCCTTTGAAGTACTGAATAACATATAGACTGTATTGCTTACTACTAAAGACTGAAAAAAGATAGGAGAATAAGAATTCCTGTTTGAGTCTCCAGGACATCAGGATGTCTGTGACGACAAATGTTTGTGCTAGGAGGATGGCAGGAGCGAGCCTGCAGTGGGGATGGGCAGCTATTGGGATGGATATCTGCATATGTGTGTGGTCTGTAGGTCTGCTCCAGGTCTGCTGGGCAGGCTTAGCCCCACAGCCCTGCTGTGGCATGGCTCGGCCGAATGGTCCCCAGTGCTGAAATGTGATGGGAGGTGGGGTTCTGTGGTTGGTAGAATTAGTTGGAACATTTCAGGCAGTGACTTCTGGCTTGTGTTTGGTTTATTTCTATCTTGGAATATATGTCTTCGCAAGGATATAAATCAATGCCAATTTTAATCTTATTGCTCAAAACCTAAATTAGTGCAAACCTGACATTATTATGCCACCAGAAACTGAAATTAGTTGTTTCAAATGCCAAATGAAAAACATTCTTCAGATACCCACTAACAGGAGAATATTTTGATGCTGGAGGGTTAGCCTTTCCTTCTAGAGAAAATGGTGGTTGCAGTTGACACGCTGGAGGGAAGGGATGCCATCCAGAGGGACCTTGACAGACTGGAGAGGTGGGCCACTACCAACCTCATGAAATTCAACAAGCCTGAGTGCAAGGTCCTGAACCTGGGTCAGGGACACCCCCAGTATCAGTATAGGTTGGGAGATGAAGGGATTGAGAGCAGCCCTGAGGAGAAGGACTTGGGGGTAATGGTGAATGAAAAAAATGCACATCAGCTGGCAGTGTGCGCTGGCAGCCCAGAAAGCCAACTGTATCCACGTCTGCAGTAGAAGTGTGGCCAGCAGGTCGAGGGAGGGGGTTCTCCCCCTCTACTCTGTTCTTGTGAGACCCCTACCTGGAGTACTGCATCCAGCTCTGGAGCACTTAACATAAGAAGGATATTGACCGGTTGGAGCAAGTCCAGAGGAGGGCCACAAAGATGATCTGAGGGCTGTAGAACCTCTCCTATGAAGAAAGGCTGAGAGAATTGGGCTTGTTCAGCCTGGAGAAGGTGCCAGGAAGACCTTATCAAAGCCTTTCAATATTAAAGGCAGCTTATAAAACTGACTGAGACCTTTCACCAGGACCTGCAGGAAAAGGGGTGCTGGTTTTGAACTGAGAGTAGATTTAGATTGGATGTAAGGAAGAAATCCTTTACAATGATGGTGGTGAGACCCTCAAACAGGTTGCAGAGAGACATTTTGGATGCCACATCCATGGAGTGTTCAAGATCAGGCTGGATGGAGCTTTGAAAAACCTGACCTAGTGAAAGATGACCCTGCTTGGACTAGAGGTGCCTTCCAACCCAATTCAGTCCCAGCTCTTTGCTGGATCCTGTTAACTAATACCTATGCTGTCCTCCAAACACTTAAAGCCCACTCTGTCTTGTGTGGCTTTCTTTGGATGCAAATATGTTTGCAGAGGTTGCTTCTGTGGGGAGGTTTGTGAGATGCACAGGCTCCAGGGAGCAAGCAGTAGGGCTTTTTCTTTCCTCAGTCTGGCTCACATTTCAGTGTACACAGACTGTGAGCTCTGGAAACACCGTCAGCCTCCAGGGTCGGGGAACAACATTTTAAAGCTTCCTCTTTCTTGTTACCCTTCACTAAGCATTCATTATTCACCATGCAGTTTCACAGTCCTTTTGTCGTGCTGTTTGCCCAGCAGTCAGCTTCCCCCTCATTGAGCTCAGCCGGAGCTAATACAAGAGTTTATTAGTCTGAAAATTAGCCCTGGCAAGATGAAGACCTGGCAGAACACCAGTACAGCCACTGTGTCTCATACGAGCCTGGTCCCTGTCACTGGTCTGCCTCAGTTTTCCCACAGTCTAGCCCTCCACCTCCCTAGACCAGGCTCCTACTTAATTGGAAGTTGGGTGTATTTTAAGCAGGGGCAGGCTTAGGTGCTGCTCCTTACCTAGCAGGAGGAAGGTCCTACGCCCACCTGCTCTTCATGGGTGCAGTTGTGGGGGTGCCCCAGATAACCTTCCAAATGGAGGTTGCTGAGTTTGCTTCCAAAATGGAAAACAACCACCAGTAACTCACTCTGTATTACTTATTTTGAAATGTGGTTTGTATATGCTGGCTGTTTTCACTGCTGATTCATCTGTGATGAGAGCTCGTACGATAGCACCAGAGAACTGTAGCTTTTAGCTGGGGGAAAGGATATAGACCTCCAGATGCTTTGGCATCTGGTGAGATGTACGCAGCATTTTGGGGCTGGCCTGGAAATATAGTAACCAGACATTTTAATTAAAAATATAATTGCATTCAGGTTTTTTCCTCTTATATTGCATGGATTCAAGCCAACAGGTGCTTTTATTGTGAATCTGAGGGCTAGAATGTATTAAAAGCTTGGTTTTCAAATCATAAACCTGCAATAGTGGATGAAGTCCACGTTAAGTTATTCCACTTGGAGCTGGGGATACATTAGGCCCTTTCATTCAGTCAACACACTTTTTGATTTCCATCATGTTTAGGATGGACAGCACCCTGTATGACCTAGAGCAATCCCAGGAAAAAAAAAGCAAATCCCCCAAACACCAAACCACACTAAGAGGCTCACAGCCTCCCTGCAAGAAGGTGGCATTAATTTGGTATTTCTTCCCAATCTCAGACCACGGTTGCTTGGATCTGAGTCTCATTCCAGACTAATGTGGGAAATAACTCCATCACTATCACCAAAGAAAGTATGTTGCAAAATCCCCAGAGTAGTTTTTATTTAAAATGTTACTATCATAAAATTCCAGACTAGGAAATTAAGACCTTGGATTCCCATTCAGACCTTACCCACCCTCCTTTTTAAAAATATATAGATACATAGTCACAAAACATTAAACATGCTGCAATGATACAAATATATTTTTTGATACGGAAATTACAGTACATTATAAACCATGAAAACAAATTGAGGCACTAGACTGTACATCAGCTCTGTTCTGCACTGGCTCTGAAGCTGATAGGCTCACTTTCAATGAACAAAAGAATATTTTCTTTGTTTAGTGAACATAACTTTACGGGTCATATCAAACAATGTGCTTTGTTGTGAGACGTCACCAGGGTTGCTGGTCCTTTCAGAACCACAACGCACCTACACAACACTTATCGTTGCCACAATATGAAAAATAATAATTTTATTGAATGTACAACTCAAAAACGAAACAAAACCCCCCCAGTTATTATTAAATAAATAATTATTCCGTACAGTGGTTAGTTTATATTACACTGCATTGGCCATTGGAACAAATGAAGTTTAATAAATAGTGCACAGGAATGTCTCATTTACGCCTCTGTTCGTAATTCTGTGCTACGCTGCTTTCAGAGGATCCTGCAAGAAACAAAGCAGAATGAAGCATGTGGTGCAGCCTCGTGTAGACCCCATCAGGCACAAGGGAATGGCAGAGACCTGCAGCCTGCCGAGTCACCACTGGACACTGTCGGAGCATTTGGACCCGAGATGAGGGATCCTGGCACAGCCCTGAGCTGCTTTGATTTGGGTTTACCCCTCAGACCACACTACCCTCCAGAGGGCGGAAGGTCTGAGCAGTGCTTTCTGCCTCTCGTCTATCGAGCTGCTTGAAGCACCATTAACTCAAAGCATTTTTATGTTCCAGTAATCCATCTAACTGATGGGATCTGGTACTCAGATCAATTTGTGGGTAGAGGCTTTCTGCTTCGACATTGCCACCTTCTGTCCAGCATAGTCAGCTCTTTGCCAGGTTTAAGCCCTCCCTGTCCACAAGCCATATGTTTTAATAAAATCTGCAGCAGGAGCTAAGCAAACCCCGGACTATCCTGTGGACCAATCACAGCCTAAAATAGTTTTCAGTAACATCTTTAACATTTAGAAGCAGTAGATCTCCCCTTCCTGCTCCTTTAAGATGAAAAGGAAACCCAGAGAGCCCTTCTTGGGCACAGCCTGACTACAGGGTGATGTAGCTGGTCACCAGAGTCATCTTTGCTCCGACCCCAAAGGGAGGATTGCTCTCAGGGAGCGTATGCATGCCTGACTATGGCATGCAATGCACAGCTAGTGGGGGGGTGGGGGGGCGCAAGGCCGTCAGCACTGCACCCTGCAGAGAGCTGGCGTTCTGCGTCAGGAAACGCTTGAATTGATAAGACTTCAATTTTCACCAGGCTAAATACAAAATGAGTTGAGCTTTCTTTCTTATTGTGGATTATTGCGGTATCTTTACTGTACATGTGACTGTGTTCTAGCTTCTACCTGGAGCGTTCATCTGATTGACTGCCTCCCAAGCTGTGCAGTCTGTGTCAGACCCTGTTATATGAAACCAGGAATTGACACACCACCATCCCAGTACACCAGGATGTCACACAAGGCTTTAAATCAGCACTGCTCTCACACTCAGCAGCGGTGTAAGCTCCTACACACTGCTGCAGGGCTTTCTGCAGGAGGAGGAAACCACAGCACCAAGCAAAGCTCCTGCCCAGTTAAACATCTTTCAGTAGGGGGAAGTAAGGACAATCCTAGCACACACTCCTGATCTTGCTTTGATTACACAGCCCTTGGACCTATATTCTCCCACAGAGAAGTAGGAGCAACTTCTTACCGTTTTCCTCTCGGGGAATCAGGCAGAAAAGCAGTGAATTCTGGTTTTACCTGTCAGGCAGGTATCATGTAGCTCAACAGGGCAAAACTTCATTATTCCCCTTTGTTACAAAAACCACACAACAGTATCCTAACTATACCAGCAATTTTGAAATTAGGACATTCAAATCTTTCCTTTTTTTAAACATTTGCTGTATTTTACATTCTCATTAATGTAAATGTAATCCCAATGGAAACCAAACCCAATTTATTACTTCCAGGCTATTTACTTTTGTGATAGCAGATATATTTACAGGTATTATGCATTTAATAGCTATTGCCACCACAGATAAAATTGTACAAAATTGTTCAGGATACATAGCAATTTGCAAAATGATGCAGAGAGCAATATTACTAGTCTGAAACGGGTTTAATTGAAAATAAAAGTTACTGACAACCATAATTGCAGAATATAGATCACAGTGTGTATCCACATAATATAAAGATGTCAGCTAGTAATTTAACTTTTATCATCCATTTAACAAAACAGTGAGAACTATTTCAGAGGCGTGAAATACGCATTAGGGTTTTTTTAATCTTTTAATTCCTATTCTGGGGAATTAACTGGCACTTTATGGTTCACAGCGAGGGATTTCCTCATTACAGCCCTATAGCACAGGGAAGGTAGAGCTACTGGCTGTCTGCAGTTAGCCACAGAGATTGTGCTTTTGAGGGAGGAGGATTCTGCCCTGTATGGATGCTATGTTGTCACAGTATCAGTTCAAGTCTTTAAAAAAAAAAAAAAGAAAAAAAACATTTTAAGATAAAATGAAAAGCTGGAGGAGGCTGGGAATGTTTAACAGCTTGACCTGCATAATGAAGTGGTGTTAATGTCAGATCTCTGCTCTTTCACCTCCTGCTCAAGTTTGAGGAATGCCCAGACAATGAGGGTATCCCTTTGTCGGGGGAGATTTGGATCACAAGTTCAAATAAGCTTTACATTTTCCTCTCTGATTTTTTTCCTGATCTGTCAGTAAAATTTTTTTTTTTCTTTTTTTCTTTGTAATAGCAATTTGGGGACCAGCAGAACATGCTGCTGGTGCGGACAGGGACAGTAAGTAAAGTGCCCTGGGGACTTCTACCTGTCCTTGCCTGCACTATGGCTGCTCAGACCAGCCTGATCATCTCAAGCATTAGAGTGAAGTGGATCCTGAAATATCCTAGGTTAATAAAGAAAATCCTAGTCCTTTTTCAGAGAACTCTAGGTCTGCGCTACATAAAGGCTGTTCCCTCCATCGCTGGGAGAGAACAAAGAGGCAACAGAATGCAGAGACTGTCTATCCCCGAGTACCAGATTGAGTCATATACATACCAGAATTTAAAGATCTTTTGCCCATAAGTCCAACAAAGGAGTCTGTTTTATGCCCTGAAAAAAGAATATATTTGGGGCGTGTTTTAATACATTTTCAATAGGCAGGCTTTTAAGATAATGTGTTCATGTGATTAAGGAAGAGACAGGCTCCAGAACTGTTCATCTCACATTCTAGTTGTCCACACCACTTACACAATGGAGAATGAACATCAGTCTGACTAAGCAGATGAAACAGGCTAGGCCAAGGCAAAGCTCAGTTAGTGGACATCTTCATATTAGCTAAGATTGACTTTTTATGTTGCTTTGTGGGAGTTTTAAGTATAATGGAAAAACAATGGCCAATAACTGATTCTTATTGCTCTCCCAGTACAATTCCTGTTTATTTGAGCAAACGCACAAGGCATCAGTACCTTGGCATAGCCTGCATCTGAGTGATGTATCTATTCTACCTGATGGTGTTCTTTTTCTGTAATGTGGAAAAAATCTTCCTGGTAGGTCAGGCAGAACCCTTACTGGAGCAGAAGCCAATGGGACTCTTTGTCTGGACACGTCTGAGCTAGACAGTCTGGCTCTATTTTTGGAATATTTATGAGTTCAGATATTACCTTCCTGTCCCATTGGAACTCCTCAAGGCACTGTATGTGTCGAGGATAAATTACTCCAAGATTTGGCCTATAGCAGTAGCTATGGTTTCAGATAAGGACTGAAAAGGAGCCATTCTTCTTTCTCGTCTTTTTGTTGAGGCAAACATTGAAATTTCTCTTCGGAAATAATTTTGCTTAGCCAATTCATCTACAAACCAAGATGAATTATCCCCAGACCTCACAAGTATTAATTCAACCTGCAACAATTGCAGAAAGCTGTATTTTTTTTACTTTAATCAGCAGGTTATTTGTCATGACCTTTGTATCAGACTCTTTAATTGCTCTTCCAATACATAACCCCGCTGATAAAATCTTGTGGCTAACAGAACACCAGAACAGTTATTCACCTCTGTGGACAGAGGAGGTCTCATGGAATACAACGTAATTTTTACATATTAAAAGTCTTCCGGCTCCAGTCTAAGAATCTTCAGATAAGTTCAGAGACCATAACTGTCACTGCGCAGAACAAGGTAATACCCCACTGCTGAAGCCACCTCCCGCTTGGTGTTACACGGAAGCAAGGCAAGGCGTGCTTATTAATGGGGCCAGATATGCTTGTTTATATGGCAGCAGCCCATCAATCAACCCCTGCTGATTCCCACCCAGACAACGCCGAGAGCACAGATACAGTATCTCACATGCAATAGCAGGGCTCTCCTGTGGAATCATTCTCAGGGATTTGGGAATTCACTATTCTAATTTACCAGATTTTGCTGTCTTAATTGCTCTTCTCAGTCTGGCAGTAAGCCTGCCTTGCCTATGAGAAAGGCTTACAGAATCCCCACCATGGGAAATAAGAGAGAGCTGCAACATCCACACATTAATGGGGATTGAAATCTCAAGGCTCGTGGCGGCTCAGATGAGGTACAGGCTCAAGACTTCACGGGGGGG
>NW_010250910.1:24059-24864 GCF_000690775.1 Eurypyga helias
GGGGGGGGGTGTTCACTCCTTTAACCAAACCTTTCCCCACCACCCACCCGTGCTGCCAGTCCTTAGCTGAACTCAGTCACCTTCTCAATAATCCCCTCAAATACGCTATTCCCTATTCGAATGTCTTCTAATAATTACTTAAAATATTTGCATTTTTAAAACTTACTTTTGTGAGAGATCTGGCCATATCCTGATTGGAAGAGGAAAAGGAAGAGAAAAAAAGGAAAAAAAAGAGTTGTTCAAAAAGGATTGGCATATACACATGATGCTACTGCAACGCTTTGAAGAATCAAATACAGAAACTACCCTACGCATATTCCACATAAGGAAAATTAAGGTGATCATTCACAACTGTGTTTCTTTTCGAATAGGCTACAAAATCCTGTTTCAGCCAAAGCCACACAATTTAGACCTGCTTTGCTCCACGTTGCTTACGCCAATTCTTGGATCTGTAAACACGTAGAAAACACAGCAGTGGTTGTGTATGTAACCAATTTGCACGCTCGGGCAATTCAGTGGCACATGTGCCGACCTGTGAATTATTGTGATACAATTTGTTTGGTACTAACATGCTATAATCGGCATGCACTTCGCTGCGAAGCTCGCTCTTTTCCAATCGCGAGTTTACGTGATATTAAACTTGGAACAACAAAAAACCCCAAAAGACAAAGCCAAACGCCCCTCATCGCAACTTCTGAGAAAGGCTTTCAGCGGCGGAACCCGAGTGAGGACCGCGGCGGTCGGGCGCGGCGCGGGGAGGGGAGGCATGCAGACAGGCGTGCGGGGCCCCAGCCCCCCGCCCCGC
>NW_010250911.1:0-3644 GCF_000690775.1 Eurypyga helias
CAAACCTTTCTATGATTCTGTGATACAGGCTTAAGTTGCATGGTTCTTCTAAATTGCACCTTGCTTAAACCTGCATTTTCCCCCCCCGCACCCTTCCTTTTTTTTTTTTTTTTTAATTTTTCAGAGTTACATGTAGGCTCTAAGCTCTACTTTACATGTCAAAGAAGCTATGCATGTGTACAATGGTTGGGGTGTTGCATGTGGGGTTTTTTTTTCCGTCTGCAAGGAATGCAAAAATGAAGATCCAAAAAGGATTTAGATACCAGGCTGTGGGACTTACTGATTTTTTAAAAAATGAAGTAAGTCAGCATGGTGGAAGGCATGCATGCTTGAAATTCTTGTTAAGCTGTCTGAGATCCTGTTACTTTGCATGCCTAAAGCTCCTCTCATAATGTCAGAGGTGTATGGTTGGGTGCTCCTCTGTCCTCTGTTTATTGTCAACAAATCAGAGTTTGTCTGCCTCTAGCGTCCTAACAGTGTCCCTGCCAGTGTTCCTTCCATGTGAGTTCAAGTACCAAATATAACTGTTATTAAACATGCTGTTTTCATTCGGAAACTCAGATGAGCCATGTCACTCTGTGCTCATGTGATGGTGAAAAGAACGCTTGCAGAGAATGGAGTTTCTGGTAGAGTGCCAAAACTTTTAGATGATACAGTCTATGGTCTATCTTGTAGTAGGTTTTTTGTCATTTCCAGGCCATGCTGACCTGTAGTGCCGGTGGAAAAAAATGTTGATGAGAGACCGGAGTCCTGTGTGATAAGATGGTATTCTCCTGCATTCTGGTCCTGTTTGCCTGGACTGCTTGTACTGCATTTAGACAGAATTTTGTTTATAAACATGCATATGGAAAGACGGAGAAATAAATGTACTAACACAAAAGATCGAACTAGTACTGTTGATCCAGTGAAGTGGATCCATTTCTCATTTCTTTGCTCCATTTCACTATCTCTACCCAGAGTTGACTGGAGTAATTATATAGAGAATGACACAACTTGTGGAACTCTGTCTTGCAGATTAACTTTCAGTATGTGCTACTGTTTGGATATGCAACATGAGATCATCGTTTTCTGTATAACAATGTTTCCTTATTGTGAATATATATGAAGCCAAATAGTGTTTGGCTTACTTTTCCTAGCTGGGTGGTACTGAAGTTGCATCACACACAGCTTCATATATGACCTTTTCAAGGGAGAGAGTGCTCTTTCTGTTCTGTGAGTAGTCGTCTTGTTTTTGTGCATGTGTTGTGAACCTCAGCTGTTCTGTCCCGTTGTACCTTTCAGTTTCTGTCTAAGGCTCTTGCTATCTTTGATAGTTTTGAGATCGAGCCTTTTGATAGCTTATCCAGAACATTTTACCATACACTGAATGTATGTGTATACTCTGTGTCCAATAAAATTGGTTATTTACCAGGATGCCTGAGGGACATGATCTTCAGTAAGGGGTAATTCCATGTCAGATTGCTTGCTTTCTTCAAAAATGACACATCTATACGCTTCTCTTTCATTCGGACTTAGCTTTAACTGAATTATTTCTGTTCAATTGCAAACCAAAATGACCTCTTCCTTCGTGTCCCAGACTAAAAACTAAGTTACCCTGGAAAATGTAATTTCTAGGTGTTAGTTTTTCGTAAATGTGCTTGCATAGCTGAGGACTAAGAAATGGTGATACTTATGCTTTCCTAACTGTAGGTTCTACCAATAAATTTAGATGTATGAAGTATCCTAATTAACTCCTTAATCTCTTCATGGTTTTGTATCTCTAACTAGAAAACAGGATTGTCAATGTACTTAAACGATCATTAATTTGTTTTTCAGTTTTGCATATCTATTTTTCTACATGATAAACAGGCTAGAGGAATACTTGTACATAGCTGCTATGTTCTCAAAAGCAGTAATTTTATTGTTCTGGAGTAGTTTGTGGAAGGCAGGTAATAGCTTGTTAGTTCTTTCATCCATTGCAGAGCAGTATTCTATAAGCTTATATCATGTTTTTAGCAGTAACTGAATATTTCAGGAATATTACTTAAACCAGATTTATTTACTTCAAGGCAAGCTGTTCACTTGAGTAAAATATGTCTTAATTCTGAGAACTGCTATATCCAGCCCTGAAAATATGTTCCTGTGGTAGTAAAACACTCCACCCTCTACCTAACTGTGGTTGTTATTTTCTACTTATTGGAAATGTTTGTTTTGTTTGCTTGGCCTGGGAAGAATAAAAATATACTCTTGTTCTTGAGTCACAGCACTCCTGTGACTCAAATTTAGTGCTAAAAGATCAGAACATCAGGTAGCAGTTCACATGGGGGTTCTCCTCCCTTATATAAAATGTCAGCAAATGGCATGTCACCAGTATTGATAGATGAGTACTGGTAAGGTAGGTTCGCTTCCTTACCATAGAACCAGACCTTACCACATAGGAAGGGGTCTTGCGATGGTGTTTTTACATTCCTGTACTGTAGGTAGCCAGTAAGCTGAAGACTTAGGAGACTCATACCTATACATTGAGCTTCTTATACCATTACAGTGTCCTTAATTGTTTGCATGGTAGTCTTTTTTTCACTAATTAATCAGATGACCAAGGTCAGTGAAGTGTTCTGATATACAAAATGGAGAACTACTTGCCCTTTGCCACTGTAAATTCCATTGCTGAATTTCACAGCTTAATTGAAAGGTTCAACACTGGTTTGAACTATGCTATTAACTTTTGACCTTTTCAAAGCACAAAACCTGGATCTGAAAAAATATTGCCTTGATTCCATGGATGATGATGGTGGCTTGTACAGAGCAGTTGCAGAACATCCAGCATCTGTTACTAAGTGGAAGAGAACCTGATGTTGTGCTTCCTGTGTGTGTTTAAATGGAATGTAGATGATTTTAACTTGAATCTTGAACTTCCACCTCAAAGCATGTAATGCAGAAGATTTTCATTGTAAACAGATTACTCAGTCTCCTATCATGCATGAGTGCACCCTCAGCGAGTTTGCTGATAACACCAAGCTCTGTGATGTGGTCGACACGCTGGAGGGAAGGGATGCCATCCAGAGGGACCTGGACAGGCTGGAGAGGTGGGCCACTGCCAACCTCATGGAGTTCAACAAGGCCAAATGCAAGGTCCTGCACCTGGGTTGGGGCAATCCCAAGCACAAGTACAGGCTCGGTGGAGAGTGGATAGAGAGCAGCCCTGAGGAGAAGGACTTGGGGGTACTGGTGGAGGAGAAGCTAGACATGAGCCGGCAGTGTGCGCTGGCAGCCCAGAAAGCCAACCGTATCCTGGGCTGTATCCAGAGAAGTGTGGCCACCAGGTCGAGGGAGGTGATTCTGCCCCTCTACTCTGCTCTGGTGAGACCCTACCTGGAGTGCTGCGTCCAGCTGTGGAGCCCTCAATATCAGAAGGATATTGACCACTTGGAGCGAGTCCAGAGGAGAGCCATGAAGATGCTCAGAGGGCTGGAGCACCTCTCCTATGGGGACAGGCTGAGAGAGTTGGGCTTGTTCAGTCTGGAGAAGAGAAGGCTCTGGGGAGACCTTATAGCAGCCTTTCAGTACCTTAAGGGGGTCTACAAGGAGGCTGGGAGGGGACTTTTTACAAGGGCCTGTAGTGACAGGACAAGGGGGGACGGGGTTAAACTGAAAGAGGAGAGATT
>NW_010250911.1:3799-5072 GCF_000690775.1 Eurypyga helias
AGGGGGGTTGGAACTAGACGGTCTTTAAGGTCCCTTCCAACCAAAACCATTCTGTGATTCTAGGATTCTGTGCTAGAGGAGCTCTACAGTGGTATCTGTGTGTTGCTTAAGGTTTAGTGATTCAATCATAGAATCATAGATTAAGTCATGTATATGAAAAAGGAATGAGGTTTTATGTTTCAGATGAAGTTTCAGTGTAAGACCGTATGTTAGTGTTCTCTCCTACAGTTTTAATCACTGAAGGATAGAGGTATTATACCAACAGCTTGCTAAATGTGAAGTCGTGAGCTCTTGCAAATGAGAGAATTACACGCTTATGCTGTCTCTGTAGCTATTTAGAAGACTGGGAAGAACATGTCATAAAATTCAGCTCCATAGCAGTGAGGGGCAAAAATCTGATCCATCCCTGCAGCAGGAGAACACCAGTCCGAAGACTGGGATACAGATCTTCAGTCTCCTGACTGGATTGAAGTATTTTCGCTTTGTTGGGGTTTTTTTTTTTTTTCCATTTATTAGAAATCGTCATCTATGAGATTGTGGAATGGAATGTCATGGAAGTTCAGTACTCATCTAGCTGGTTGGTTTTATTATTGATGGCAGAACTTACACTATGTCAGAGTACTGTTTCCTCACACTTCACTTGCTTTTTATTTTTAACTTCATAGCCATTCACAGATGCTTCTTTCTCAGTTTCTTGACAATACTTTGAGTATTCAGAATTTGAATATAGCTGTTTACAGTTGCTGTAGCTGCTGCTGAGCTTTGCATACTAGGCAGTGAGGGCAGACTAAGAAATGGGTAAGAGCCTATTTCTCTTAAGTTTGTGACTTGACATTCTTCCCATTTCCCTGCCAAATCTGTTCTCAGCCTCCTCACAAAAACTATAAATAGGTTCCCTGCAACACTGACTCATCAGTCACCAATGTCTCCCGTGCTGCTCTTCAGGCCTGTGCAAGAGCTGTACATCCCAGCACTTGCTGTGGCTGTCAGTGTTCAGTGAACAGCAAAGGGGTTGGTTCAGGAACTGTTGTTTCACACAGCAGCAAGTCATCTGCTATAGGTCTTTGGGTATTGGTACTAATAAATGCTTATGGCACTTTGTACTTGGAACTTCAGGGTCTGCTTGCCACACAGGCATTGCTTGAGATAGTCAACAGTCTTAGGTGTTGGAGTGTTGCAGCTTGGCAGGTAGTGTTGAGCTGTTGAGGACCTCCATGTTCTTCTGTTGAATTTAAAATCTCTGGACTGATTCCTTAGAATCATAGAATCATAG
>NW_010250912.1:0-26912 GCF_000690775.1 Eurypyga helias
ATTTTCCTCTTTTTTCTGATATCCAGAAAAGATATCAGATATCTTTTTTCTGATATCTGAGTCGGTCAGTTCCAAGCCTGTCCCACGTGTTTTTCTCAGATTTGTTAATCTGTCTGCTTTAGACTCCTTGTCTGAAAAATGGGGACTACCACCTCACCTACTGTGAGGTGAGGGCTGTAGGAATGGGGAAGGTGCAGTGTTGATAAATGCTACTTAAGACTGTAGCTAGAAGTGAGATGAATACTTCCCAGAAACATCAGTGTCTCACTGAGCACATAATTGACCTGTGACTGCTATGTGGTACTCACTGTTGGCAGGGAGGTAGGCAAGTTTTACAGGGAACTTTTACTGTGCTTTTTGGTAGTGTGTTTAGGTTTTTTTTTTTCTTTAATTGTTGCTTATGAAATATCTGAATATAACTGAGTTATTTTCCCTCCTAAAATTCAAATTTTTCTTTTCTTTTGAAGTGCTTACCGTGTGTACTGAATGATAGCAATTTGACCACACTGAATTCCCATCAGTCTTGGTACTTCTCTTGCCACCAGTATTTAGCTGATATTTTGGTACTACACAGTGGCTTAAGCCTTTGGTGACCTTTAAGGGAGGGAAGCCCTGTATGTCCTTTAGAGGAGGCAAACCAAAGCAGTGAATCCTTATCTTGTGTTGTTGGCTTCAACAGGTATGAGATGAGTCCTTATTAAAGAGAGAAAGGGTAGAGGTTTGTATACACTTGTGTAGCTGTTGTTTTTTCCTGCTTCGGGTGCTTGTTTGGTTTGGGCCCCTTTCTGAGATTTCTTGTGTTGTGCTTAAGGATCCACATGTCCAGCAGGGATGTCCAAATTTTAAATTTCCTAATCTTAAGTGTCTTTTGTGTAAGAGGAGTGTGTTATTTACCCTTAGGTAACTTACCAGAAGTCACAAAGGAAATGAAAAAGTGAACCCACTTAAGATTTGGATTGATTGAAGTTGGAGAGACCTTGTGATGTCACCTAGTCCAACCTCCCTGCTCAAACAGGGTCACCTAGTGCCCAGATCTGGGCATGGCATTCCAGCTGTGGCCTTGCCGGTGCTGAATAGAAGGGAAGATCACCGCTTGTGCTACTAGGGTCCAGGATACCATTAGCCTTTGCCCTTTAGACATGTTGCTGGCTCAGTTAGATTTCTGATAGCCAGTCCTGTGCCTTTTTGGGACAGCTTTTCCATGCAAACTCAGATTTTGTGCTGAGAATCCCTGGGTTCTGTAAGCTTTCTGCATGCACAGAGTGGGCTTTACAGCTCCTCGTGTTCACTGTGCTGCTTTTTATGTGAAGTGATACATAACGTGCTGCTTTACTGCATGGTTGATAAGCATGATTGATTCTTGACAGCACTGCTAACACGAATTCAGCATGTTGTCAGAGCTGGTAACTCACATCAGGCAGTTACCCCACAAAAGGCCATTAGTTTTCATTAAATGGACACAGTCACAGTTGAGGGAAGTGATTGTGTAACTCAGTGTTGGCTAAGTCTGATGTCCCTACTTGACTTTGTCAATCTTTAAGTGAGTAAGACTTAACATTGTAAAACAAGAGTTGTTTTGGAATATGATGTGGTTTTATAAGTCAAGATGTCAAGTTTTCACTACCCTTCCAGCTTGAAAATACTCTGTCCAACTTCCTTCCTATTTTCTAGGATTATTTCTCTGAGATTTTGTACAAAGTCTGAGAAATTTCAAACCAAAAGAAAGGCTGGTTTTGTTTGCTTTTGTTGCAGAACTTAATCAGAAATGGGTCAGACAAGTATGTGGATGGATCATAGAATCATAGAATGGTTAGGGTTGGAAGGGACCTTAAAGATGATCTAGTGAACGGGATCTCAGTTCTAGGAGTTCTCTGAGTTCTAGGATCTCAGAAATTCCAGTGTGCCATCAGTGAGGAAATGGTTTCTAGACTAAGAAGCATGGCAGGACTTCTTGGCTAGATATAATGGTTTGAAGTGGATCCTCCTGTTGCTTTTGTTTTACTGAAGCACGAGTCTGAGCATAGTCAAAATGATTTCTGCAGGGAGCGGGCAGTTTCAGACAGTGCTTTCTTTAGACTGTGTTTCCTTTATCAGCTGACCCTTGACTCTTAAGTTGAAAACAGGATGAATATACTAGTAAATAAAGTGTGCTTAGTGTCTTAGTAGTAAGTTCTCTATCTTGGTAACATTCAAAGGTGCAATATGAACGGTCTGATCTGCTGTTTGGGCTTAAACTTGCAGATTCTGTTTCTCCATCTTGTTTCAACTGCAGCAATGTTCAACCACTAAAATGACATTAATGATTTAATAGTCCTAAATAGATCCACACTAATCAATCACTGTGGTAGACGCTGAAAGCATCCCGCCTTTCACCAAGTATACAAGGTTGGAGTCTACCTGCCACACGCATTTAGAAAGCAAAAGCCTGTTGAAGCCAGGGAAGCCTCTCTGAGTGGATGTAACGATTCAGGCCCCAGGAGAAGCTAGGGTTTGGCACTCCGTGCAGGGTCCCAATCCTCTTTGATGGTAAAACTCCTAATAAACATCTACCTGAGGTCCTGAGGGGAAAACCTGATATTTTGGTACCCGCTATAAACACCACATCACTGCTGCATGAGGAGAGAGTTCTTTAGGAGACAGGAGAGAAGTCTTAGAGTTTGCTTATAAATGTAACGTACTTGTCTCAACCTGAAAAATGTCTTCTAAATATTTCAAACAAGGGTGGCTGCTGCTGCCCCTGATAATTATGGTACATACTATTGCTCCAGGTCTTGAATAATTGCTCAAGTCTTCAGTGTCATCTAAAATTACTTATTTGAGTCCTGAAAAAAAGAGGTGAGAGAAAACATGTTGATTTTGACAGCAACTGTCAGCAAATCATAATTGATATGATGTATGTAAAAAAAAAAAAAAGAACGGAATGTGTTTACCAGTCTCTTCTAATTATTACATTCCAATTATACACAAAATGGAAGGTTGTTCTGACCTCCTTTGGAGGTCTTGACATTGTTATTGATGTACTTGTTTACTGATTGCAGAAACTTACAGTATCGTTTCAGCTAATACGGCATTGTGAAAGTATATGAGCCTTCTGACTTCCTGCATAGTTCTGTTAGGTCACTTACCATAAGGTCTTTTGGAGGAGAAGGTTCGAGCATTTCACCTCTCCAACTAAATACCATGAAAAATGGAAAAAAAAAAATTTTAGTAGCACTTAAAAATTTTGCAGAAAATGGATGTTTTCCAGCTCTTGCTTACCATTTTGGCAAATGTTCTCAGGGTAGGCATATCTGTGTTCTTAAGTATATAGGATATGTAGGACTCTTCTTGTACCTTCAAATCTGGATCACACGTGCAGCATTAGCCAGCGCTAATAGAGATGCTCTCCTCCCTGTAAGTGTCCCCTTGAACGCACGTGGATGTCAGTATAAAGTCATAGAAGCAGCTTTTCTCAAAGCGATTTGGAGTTAACTCTTTTACTTAAGGAGGATTTCCTCCAATTATTTTCCTGAAACTGCAGAGGAAGAGGAGATTTTGATCAGGAGCTGTCAAACGTGTGAGCCTGAGGTCTGGTCTCTTCTGTGGGGACATTATGCTTGTCCCCAGCTCAAGCACCCCGCAGAGGAAGAGGGACCCACACAGGATACACTGGTTTTGAGAAGCATTTCAAATTACCTGAGCACTTGTAGCACCGACAGGTCTGTAGTTTACTTGCAAAGTTAAGTATCTAATTAATGGAATATTTTACAGACACTGAAATAGTGCAAGTCATGCAGTAAGCAAAAATGAGTTGTTCACTGCCTTCTTTTGGGTTCACTGCGTACTGCCAGACACATGGAAACTGCTAAGAGACAGTGGCTTCGCATTATGCAGAGACTGGAGACAGAACATCTCAGGTGAATGCTGTGTTTAGAAGGAACACACCGAAAGGCCTGCTAGGATGATTGTTGTGATTGCCTGGGCCTGTGCCTAAATACCTAGATGAGGATGTCCACCTGTGAAAATGGGTGAAACTCGAATGGCACACTCAGAGTTGCGTGATTGTTATCCATGGATCAGATCTGGCTCAGGTTCCTAGTAATTAATTACAAATTTTTATGTGTTCATATATGAAGAGTGAGTGTTTGCAGTCAACTTGGCCAGTTACCCAAAATCATCCCTGCGATTCTGCTGTAATTATGATTGCAATAACTATGTATAGAGGAACGTAAGAGTCCAGCTGGGTCAGACCAAATGACTGTTCTACCCAGGCTTTGGCAAAGCTGAAAGGAGATACTCTTTAGGGAGAAACACTCCCTCTTTTGGTAGCCTTCCCTTCGTGTTGATTCATGTTGGCACTGGGCCAGCTTGTGAATTCTGCTGCTGGGCAGCAGCAGCAGCTCACTGAAGCCAGTGCTGTCTTGTGGTGGTGATCTCACCAGCTGCATTTAGTGAAAAGGGTCTCAGTCTTGTCTGAGAGCTCTTGGTCAAGTAGTAAGGTACAGATCAACATTGCTAGAGGGAACTGGAGCATAAAAATGGCTCCTTTAACTCCTTAGGTGAGTATCTTCAACTTGCTTTATGTCAGATTAGAAGAGTGACATGCTTGGGTTTTAGCCTAAAGGATCTAGGGAGGTACCCGAGCCTGAGGAAGGATGTTCTGTTGCCTGTGCCTGCTGGTGACCTACCTGCATCACTGGTATGATTCCTCTCATGGCGGTCGGTGCTGGGGCGATCTCTAAGCTGGTCAGAGCAAGATGAGTCTTAACTCGCCTGAACCCTCTGGGTGCAGAGGGCTAAGGAATATTAGGCCCTGCCAGCGGAGCTGGGGTGGTGCCAGCCCTTCCCCCTGGGGAGAGACAGCAGCAGGCACTGGGGCCAGGTAGTGGGGTACTGCCTCTGCACTGGGAACCAGCCTGTGCTAGGGACGTCACCCACAGCAACGGCTGCAGCAGGCTGGTGCTTTGTCGGTGCAACACTGGCGTGATAGGGGAGCCTTAAAAGGGTACGAGTGTGTCTGCCCTTATATATGTGTGTGTGTAAGATGTATGATCAGTCTCTGCTAGTTTTTGTACTTGGTTATTCAACCTTGGAAAAACAAACTATGAAGGGTTTTTCTAGTTATATTTTAAGCTTGCAGTGATAAAAGAAATTCCAGTAATATTTTGATAATTGCTTTCATTTAAGAATGAGAATAAATAATAAACACATAACATGCAGTGCCACCATTTTAATATACTTTAATTTGAAAAGTGATAAAAGGGAAATGTGAATAAAATATTTAAATTGATTTTCTTATGTTCTCTTTAAAGCTACCTAATTTTCCTGAGAGCTTTTAAAGTGCCTCAGTTGGATTGATTCCCAGTGGAATTTTCCTTCCATACTAGATTATTGTAATTAATTATAAAATTGAGCTTCACCTTTCTAGACTGTCAATATCTAAGGACAAATGTCACAACTAACAAAGGCTGACTGTCAGGAAAGATTAGCGCTGAAACCGGGGGGGGGATTGTGGGGGAGGAGGAGAGCTGTCATTACCTCTCAGGTGCTGTTCATATTGTTTTGGCTTTACAAAAGACTACCATTTCATTTTTTCAGCTGGGTAGATATATATATATATACAATGTGAACAAAAATGTTTTCAAAAATCCTAACACAATAGTCAGTTACCAACTTAATGTGCACTTAAAATATTTTACATGTGGAGATAAACTGTGGGCAGTTTGATATCCTGACCTGTGTGTGCAATTTTAAAAGCCTTTGAGAGTAGAAAAGAACACCATTGTAATTTAGAGCAAAAAGTTGTTAGATGTAAGCTGTGTAGAATTCTTAAGTACCTGATTTCATGTAAGGCATTTCCTTATTTCACATTTTTCCAGAAAACCTCTACTACTGTGAACAAAGCCTGTATGTGTGCTTCCAGGTGGAGCTTCGTGGCACACCCAGGTTGCTCGGCTCAGTACAGATTACTGAATCGCTCTTTCTTAAGGATGTTGTACAATAAGGCCCCAAATTGCTTTTTAATTTGGGAGAAGGCCTTGTAAATTTGATTTACTTGAGTAGCTGCTGCAGGATTTGGCCATTGTGTGTGCCCAGTGTTGATGCCTGAAAGGATGGCTCTTCTGCCACAGACAGAACCTACAAAAAAATAATAATGTTGATTCACACAAGCACAAAACCTCCTAACACAGCACTTTTTTCAAGAACCAATTTCAGGGTTGTTTGCAAATACTACTGCTGCTCCACTATTGCTGAACACTCATCTTTCTCAATGTATATACTAGCCTGGAAACTTGACCTTCTTAGTTAAAAAGGAAGAAAGATGAATTATCCGATAGATGAACAGACTCTTTAAGCAACGCTTTTTATAAGGGCATCCAGGAGTACTGCTTGGCCTGGTAATAAGTGTCCTCAGGTTAGACCCTTAGAAATATGTAAGAGGAAGTTGATTGCAGCTGTGTAAATTATTCTCCTATAAATGCTATATGCTTGAAACCTGCCCTGCCCCTTTTTGACTTGAAGCTTGTGTGAGTTCACAACCTACACAGTATTGAGAGTCCCGATGACTGACTAATTCTATTTCTCCTCTTTATATGCATACCTGTAAAATGGGAATGTATTTCTGGATTTGGAATGGGGTGCTTGGGACTGCATACATACTTCTAGTCCAACTCCCTGGCTGGTTGAACCTACCATGCAGTTGGGGAGGTCCCTCAAGATCTTTTTGGCTACTGCTTATTAAAGAAGAGGTAGTAAACAGGCATTTCGTTAAGGAAAGCATTACAACCTGTGAACTTTGTAAGGCTATGTATTCCCCACTCAAAAGGCCTAGGAATCGCTTCAGCTTTGCAGTTTGCCTCTGCCTGTTCTGAACTGGTGCAGCAGCTTCGTTCCTGTTCTGGGCAAATTTTGCTTTAGCGATGCTGTTACATGGCTGAAGTGTAACTGGTCTGTAGTTTTCTTTATCCTTCCTTGACCTTGAAATGGCCACCTAAAGTTTATAGCCCTTAGAGCTTTCTGGAATTACTGATTTTAAGTTCCAGTTTCTTGAGACTCTAAATAACCCTTACACAGTTTTTTCCCTTTTTGCATGAGGGATGTAGTCCTCAGAGAAAAAGCACGAAGGTCTTAACTGATAACTTGTTGTCAAACAGCTCTGCAAGCTGCCATCCAGATTTTTTACAGTTACTGTTTCCAAAGCACTGGGAGATAGGAGGCATTTTCAGCATTATCACCTGCGACAGACTTTCTCTCACCGTTAGGGAGAAGCAAAAAGATACCCTCAGAGCTTGGTTGTTGAAGTATCTCAATCCCTGCACGCTTGTTTTGGAGGCAGAGTTTCCCCGGATTTGGGTGCAGAACAGGAGCGCACCAAAGTACGTAGATTCATTGAAATGGGTGAAGTTCGGGAACTGATTTCTTACGGATTTAAATTCCATGGCTGGATTCTTTTTCTAAGTGTCAACTCTGACAGAAGATTTTTCTGTCCCTCAAGAACTAGTAGTGCCACCGTCCTTGGTGGCATCTCTAGCATCTACTAATGGTCAACTTCTCTAACTGCAAATTTTCAGAAGTTTTGTAGGAAGTTAACGTAAATTAAACTGTCCAATAGATTCAGGATGAGAGAGAGGAGAATGCCCCCCTCCGAAGTGAAATACAACATATTCCCGTAGGAAAATGAACTAATAATCCCATAGTTTATGTATTGCTGAACTTTACAAGCAAAATGCTGCATTTGTGATGTATTCCATGAGAGAGAATATTTAAAAGACTGCAAAATCAAAGGGTATTTGCCCCCTTTCCCTCATGATCTTATGCTTTTCCAGTGTAAGGTTCTGTTCAATAAGCTATGGACAGTGGCAATGACCAACAAGCCCTGGCTTATGTTTTATCAAATGTGCTCCCGCTCATCTTTTGAGCATTGGAAATGGGCGTTTTGCAACAACACTGTAGCAGGGGGTGACAGCCACTGCAAAGGAGAGGATTCTGTGTTTACATAATGAACATCGGTTGATGGCTTATGGAAAATGACACACAAGGTATATGTTGGTGTCTCGTGCCGTCGGCAGTCAGGTGCTGCGGCTAGGGCTGACCCAAAGGAAATGAGGTTTCATGGTGGACACGCAAGGCTGAAAATTCAAACCTCATTTCCCCATGACTCTGTTTCTTGCTTCCCTCACTTCAAACTTGGCATCTGAAACCAGCAAACTCTGGTTGTGATTTGAAATGTGTTTGTGGCTCGTGTGGTATGGGGTATGGTTGTGCCAACACCTGCACAGCCGTTGGGAATCTGGGCTGAGGGGTGCGAGTGGTCAGAGGTGTTCCCCAGGTTGCTGGGTTTTCATGGAGGAGAAATGGATTAAGGGGTCGAGGGAGAGTAGTGTGGAAATCTGCTGGAAAATGTGTCAGCATTTTAATAACTCAAAGCCCAATCACTAGAAAAATCTTGTACTTTAAAATATTAAGGTTCCCATTGTAAAATCAAAGAAAATGACTGTTCTGAACCAGTGAAAAGGTCTTCTGCTTTAGAGAGATAAAATTCTTTTGGTATCCAGAAGGGCATGACATTTTTCTTTTGTTTGATTATATTAGGTATATTAAATATGACCCCGTGTTTAAGGTTACTTAAGCTGCAAGAGTTCAAAAGATTTTGGATGAGATATTTTCAATTTATTTTGTTAAGCCCCTGCAATAATTGTAAATAGTCATCCTTTTACAGAACAAATAGTAAGAGGTCAAATAATCCATATATGTATGACTTTGTGTTTCATTGCATAGGAAAGTTCACAGGAGAAGAAATGTAGCTGTGGTGGGTAGGAAGTCCAGTATTTAAGAATCATCACTGGTGTAGAAGTAAGACAGCTTTAATCCGAAAAAAAATGTATAGAAGTATGAAACATTGTTGCTGATTCAGAAGTGGTCAGAGAAACAGTAGTTTTCAGCTACCGAGGTTCACTGTTAGAAGGTAGACTTGATTAAATATCATCAAGGAGACAAGAGGAATGACCGTGGTGGTGTTGATTTTCCATCACTTTGTAATTTTAGACTGGCAGGATTATTTTCAAGTTTAAAAATCAAAGAAATAAATGAGCTTAGTCATTCTTTATGTTAATTGCTGATTATTCTGAGTACTAAACATTGAATTTAGGAAAAGAGCAATTTATTTTCCATTTCTCCTATTTTTTGGTTAGATTTTATCACAGGCATCTCCAGTTCTTGGCAGCCAATGTCGTGCAGTTATCTTGCCTTCCACAATATTTGATGTTTTTTGTTATTGTGTCTAATTCTAATGTTCAGTATCAGTAGAGGGATGTTGGCTTCTATTTAAAAATAAATAAAGCATGTACCTCTTAAACTGAAAGCATATCTAACTTGAAAGCAGTAAGTCACAAATGCAAGGAAATACCTGTGAAATCCCAGTCACCATTTTTAGTAGCACTATTTTCCCTTTGGGTGCTGAGCCTTAATTCATGAGCTCTGAGTTAAGCTGACAGTGCAGTTGTCTGGTCCCTTAGGATGAGAGGGAAACCCTCCATGTTCTTACTGTTGTTAACAACCGGGTGATATTTAGCAGCAGATTCTAGATGTTGCAGTTCCAGAAAATACTTAAAAAAAAAAAAAAAAAAAAGGTATGCCTGATAATTTTTAATTAACACATCATTAGGTGGCAGGAAACAGCCTGGGGAGCTGGGTCTGGGCTGAGGGCTGTTGGGCTGAGCCGCACAAGGCAGCCAGGGCACTGACTGCACAGAGCAAGCTGTGCTCTGCCGTGGGCCTCCCCTGGAGATCTTGCCTTGTGCCTCTGCACCAGCTTCCGATCTTTGCTCCCATAATGCTCAAATGCTGTTTGACAGGGACTGCCTTGCACGAGTTATTTTCTTCCCAGGAAAAAGCACCCTGGATCTCAACTGAGAGATTTAAGAGCTACTGTTATTGCAACTAATACATTATTATTGTATCTTCCATTTTGTTAATCTCACTCCAGTTTAAAATGTCTGTTGCTAGTGTTTCTTAACATAAGAATGTCACATCAAGCCTGCACAACAAAAAAAGTGTGAATGTGATTTGCCCTTCCATTTAACGAATGACTTTCTTTTTAATGGAGCAGAATTGGTTAAACTTTTCCACTGAGAAATATCTTTTCCATAAAGTACTGTGGTTTTGTTTGATGTGCAGGAAACTTATTACTGGTTGAAAAGTAAACCCAAAAGTTAAGGTTTGGCATAGAAAATACTGAAACTTTTGCAATTTAGGGTAATTTTATTTCTATGGTATCAAAGATACAGATCAAAACAGAGTATTTTCCTTTGGTTGCTTAAACTATTGATTTGCAACAAAAATGATGACTCTCGATCTCTTTGAAACTTCTCACAGGAAAAACAAAGCACTTGGAGTTCTTCATTGGTTCTGTATTTGAGAAGCACACTGCTTTTCCAAACTGCTCTGGTATTAGTTGGTTAAAACTCACTTAAATCCATAGTGGCTAGGTTTGAGGTGTATGTAATTTGAAGACACGAACTTCAGTGACATGATGTAATCTAAGATGGATTTTGCAGAAATCCATGCTGGGGAATCTGGATCTGCATGCTGTAGGAGATCTGGGAATCCTGGGGCACAGGGGAGAGGGCAGCCTGTGCAGGAATGTGGTCCAGCTGTGCTGTACGCTCCATCCAGCTCCGAAGAATTCAAAAGACATTTTTGGTTTATAGTTTCATTTGCATAGAGCGTTTGGGTTTTATTTATTTCCAGAAGTTTAGAAGGGACTGGAACAGAGTATTTCATTTCACAAAGCTGTGTTTTAAAGCAATGCTGTGCTAGTCCCTGGTGAGAGCAGAACAATACACACAGTGCGTGGTGTTGAGTGAGGCAGCTGGCTCCCGCTCTGACCGCTGGAGGTACGTAGGGATTAATGCACTACGCTTGCATTCGGTTGCTGCAGTTGTATGTTCTTCACAGCATGTTATACTGAACCAGGCTGTAACTCACACAACTAAAGGTGAGGTTAAGTGTCATGCCTGCACAGCTTCCAACTGGTTGGTTTTGCAGGGGAAAACCTTTGTTTTGCATAGCAGTAGTTTTCCTGGAGGAAGTGGGCTAAGGCACAGAAAATTGTTCTGTACTTGCACTGACATATACAACATAGTGGTGCAAGGGTTCAGAGGGCTGGAGCACCTCTCCTATGACGAAAGGCTGCGAGAACTGGGCTTGTTCAGCCTGGAGAAGAGGAGGCTCCGAGGAGACCTCATTGCAGCTTTCCAGTATCTGAAGGGGGCCTACAAGGGGACTGGGAGAGGACTTTTTACAAGAGCCTGTAGTGACAGGACAAGGGGTAATGGGTATAAATTGAAATCAGGGAGGTTTAGATTAGATGTCAGGAAGAAATTCTTCACAGAGAGGGTGGTGAGGCACTGGAACAGGTTGCCCGGAGATGTTGTGGATGCCCCATCCCTGGAAGAGGTCAAGGCCGGGCTGGATGTGGCTTTGAGCAACCTGGTCTAGTGCAAGGTGTCCCTGCCCATGGCAGGGGGGTTGGAACTAAGATGATCTTTAAGGTCCCTTCCAACCCAAACCATTCTATGATTCTATGATTCTATAAGGGGGCAGAGAAAATGTTTGAAGTCACTTGTGGTCTGAAATATTCATCAGACAAGCAGTTGTGACTTAGTAAGAGTTTTAGAGATGCAGTAAAGTGCACAGACCAGCAAGAATCCGTCTCGCCCTGGTTATAATGGAAAACTAAAGAGGAGATACCAAATTCTGTGCTGTGCAGGATGATGGAGCCTGTGTGATAAAGGTGTCTGGTAGTGCCGTGCCCACAGTAGGATTTCCTTTGTCTTCTTTTTGTGTTTGCTTGAGGATTTAGGTGTAGATGAAAACATTACAGGTTACTTATTTGTGGATTAGAATGGGAAGAGGTTTGTCTTGCTGCTGTCACTTAAAGTTGTTACAGCAAATAGATGTGGCAAGATGCAGGAGCAGTGTCAGATCCACAGTGCACAAAGGATAAACACAAGCTTGCTTTCCTCTGGTCTTGTATTAAATCCCCTCTGAGAGGCTTCAGGAAGGACAATAAGGGTAAATGGATGAACGATGCTGGTATTCTGACCCCAGGATCCAAGGCACTGATTATTCCTAGGGCTGGAAATGCTCTTTGCATTCTGTTTTATGCAAGAAAAGACTTTATTGACAGTGATACTGACGTCTTTCGCTTGTTTCCTTGTTTTAAGGGAACACTGTCTAGTTAAAAAGCTGGAAGGCTCAGTTGTCTTCTGCTTAGAAGCCCCTTCAAACAACAGGACAATGCTCTCTAAATGAAGGGCAGATGTCCCACCAAAATCTGTGTATCTTCCGACTCCAGGTGTGTTTCTAAACAAAAGTTTGGTTTGGAAACACTCCCATCAGTCACTATTTCAGCCTGTTTCCAGGTACCCATTGACAAATCCATAACTCCTGCCCTTCGCACTGCCTTGTAACTTGGTCATTCTTACTTGGGGGACTGGTTTCTAGGTCCTGGACTGAAGAATTCTTTCCCTTTCCCAGACACCACCTCTTGCAGTAAACACCGACAACAAGGAAGAAGCAGACCTTTGAGCAATCGCAAATCAGTTTCTCCATTCCAACCTGGTTTTCCTCTCCCTTCCTTTCATACAGGTTGATAAAGTGTGTGGACAGCCCAGACAACAAGGAGGGAACCTGCCATCAGACAATATAGTGCCAGTGAAGGAAGCGACTGAAACCCAGACATTCGTGATGGCTCACGCTAGTCTGAACAATAAAAGAAGGTAACCCTAAGCAACAGTTGCTTTGAAATAAACTGCCTCACTGTTTGTGTTAACGGCTCCTTGTGCCACAGTGTGTCAGCCACAGCTGCAGTGCTGTCGCCCTGTCCGTGGGCTCTCCAGCCGTGGCGGATAGTTACACAGATGGGCTTGTGGTATTACACTGCAGGTCTCTCCCGGAAGAGTTCTTTACAGGCCTGACTTGATGTCATTACTTAGCACTAAGGTGTTGTTTATTTCCAGAAACTTTCAGTGACACTAATGAAAGTTTTTCCTTAACAAAGTCTGAGTAATTTCCACAGATGAGTCTATGTTACTTAAAATGCAACTCCCCATGTCTTTGGTGACTTGAGCTTATCCAGGGGCGGCGGTGGGAAGGGGGAAGGGGTGACAAGGAAAGATTCCTTGCCCTGACAAACAGTCGGTCCCTCGTTTCACAGGGCTGGGGAGGAGTAGTAAGATTCCTTGCAGTCTCCTTGATGTGTTACATAACAGGGCAGTTACATAGGAGCATTTATGTTCAGGCTTTTGTGTCCATCTTGGCTGCTGTTCTTCAGCTGTGTGCCACTTGAGACACTAGGCAACTGAATTGCTGCCGCTGGCCCTGGCACGAGTATCCCTGCTCCCACATCTTCTAGTCTTTCTTTCTCTTCCCCTTGTATAGCTCCTGGATTGGTTCTTTGTAAATTGTAAGTGGGGAGGGAAGGACATCTTTGTAAGCCCACTCATGAGACATGAGTGGATGTCAGAGCTAACTGACCATAAAATCACAGTGACATATTTTTGGCTAGCATGTTGTTCTCTGTAACACCAGTATTAATCTGGAACCACTTCAGCAAAGCGAGTGTGGAATAGTGCTGGGCTTATGCCTCTATCCGAGATCATATCTATCTACCCAGGGAGTCCATGTCTGTCTCTGCGTGTTGGATAGGTGGGTGACAGCAACATTAAGATTTCCGTAGCCTGGATTTGGGAGTTTGAGTTTTGAAGATGAGGTTTTTATCCATTTATATTTTAATTCTCATCTAAGCTTGCTTGAAAGAAACAAACACTGCCTTAGAAGATAAAAGTAATAGCAGCAGGCTGAGTTTTTGGAGTGATAGTGATATTTTTATCCCTTTGTAACTTAAAACCCAAACACAACAATTTGCGCTAGTGCTTGGAGCTAATCAATTTTTACCATGCAAATCAGAGAAAAGAGCATTAAGGAAATTAAATTAATAAATTCAGGAGCAAGTTTCCAAAGAACAGTTGTAGTACAATTAATGAAGCATGCTTTTAAAAACACAAAGCCCTAGGCCATCTTCTGTATAATTCATTGACTTCACTGAGACTTACACACTGGCAACCAAAAACGCAGAATTACCAACCCATTGGCATATAACCTCGTAAACAGATGCAAATTGGTGCCTTTAATGTCAGGACAGCAGTTCTTTCTCACCTGAGGATCTACTCTGTCCCCTTCCCAACCATCTAGTATTATTTGGAAATTGACCTTTTAAAATGTAAGACCTCTAGATGGAAAAGAAAATATGCTAAAACTAATACAGTGTAAATAAGACATTTTTTTCCAAAATTGATCTGAGCACTGAAGGTTATTTAAAAAATCTAAACTAAGCCTATCCTTACATAATTAGGGTAAAACATTACTGAAATAATGCTGATAAGTGTTGTGGAGAGCCTGTGCACCAAAAATGAATGATAGAGCTGTGCCACAATTAGTAAGAAGTGGAGAGTATTTTTAAATTTTCCACCACTTCCTGTAAAATACATGGCATGAAGCTTGTACTTTGCTTCTTGGAAACGATTGCAAAAGAGTAAATAGAATGAAATACACAGTGACTTGTTACATCGCTGTGGTGTTCATCATCTATCATTTAATCACATATGATATCAATAAAAAGCAATTTTAGAGAATAAAATTTTAGAATGGATGGGTGAAATGATTCCTGCAGTGGGTTGTGTAAAATGCACTTAGAGTGACAGATAACTGCTGCAGGGAATCTAGCTTATGAGAGTAATTACGTGAATCTTTCTTGGTGCCATTCCTTCTGGCGATTTGAGAGATGAAGAGCAATAACTGTCTGTCAGTTCAGGTACAAGGTCACACAGGGAATCGGCCCGACTGGGTCTTCAGTCTGTGTAGTAGACATCCCTCCAAATAATTCTTAATTCATGGGGAGTATGGAACATGCTTCCTGCCTTTTAGAATAAGGAAAGAAAAACAGAAGGAATGAGCCCTTAATATGTCAGAATATTCCCAAGCTCCACGGGAGGAACCAGTCCGATTAGCATATCTCTAGGAGAAGCCACAATGAAGTGGCCTCTCATCTCTTCTGCAGTAACTGCTTAGAGATGCCCTTGAAAACCCAGTGCCAAACAGCTTAAACCTACAGATGTACACTTGCTCCAAAGATACTCCATCTTTGCAAGGCCAGTTATAAAGTCAAGCTCGTTTTCCATAGAGTTTGAGAACCTCTGGTTTCAGCTGTTGAGTAGAGCCAAGGCTGCTGGTGCAGTTGAAAAGTGGGACTGTTCAGATGGTGCCTCTTCGCCCGTCTGGTCTGTCTTCTGGGTGTGTGTGGGTCTGGCTGGAGGCAGCACTTCTAACCCTCCGCTGTTCGGCACAGCGTGATCCTGCATGGTCTTGGAATTCACAGAGCAACTGGATCCTCTTTTGCAGTAGTTGAACCCTTTTCTGCTCCTCTTACTCTCATGAGTTCCTGGGATATTTCCCATCTTTCTTCATTTTCCCCTGCATTCCGTTCCTGATTATTTTTTGTTATGCAACACTTAGTGTCAGGGACAATAGTGTAAGAAGCTGAAACTTGAATAAATGTTGCATGATCATGTAGGAAACCTTTTCCTCTGATTAAGCTGAAAAGCATATGTTTGAATATTAATTTCCCTTTTTTTTTTTTGGTTGCATTACAGAATCATATTTAGGGGTTAACTGAAACTGACAGGATTGCTGCTGAAGTAATTTTTTAGCCTGGAGATTACTGTAACATGTAGTAGAGATGACATGAAAATTGAAACCATATGATGGTACAGGGAATGTACATGGCATGTACAGAATCTCCATCAGTAAATCGGAATGTTATTGCTGAGTTCAGCAAAGTACTGTTCTGGTCAGGGTCTGTACCCCTAGCAAAGTTGAATACCTGCCTTTTAGCATGTCTGCTGCAAGTAATACTTCAAACCACTAAACACAGACTGGTTACAGATCTGTATATAGAAATCTTATGTTTAACAAAGAACTATAGTGTGACATTAAGTCGCTAATTGGAGGAGGCAGGCTTTGAAATGATGTTTTGTTGGGATTTCTTTGTTACACTGTGAAGTTACAGATCTTTTATATGTCTTAAAATAAACGATTTTGAGTTTCTTTGGAAATGCTACAGGTTGATGCATCTCTTTCATTTAAAGTTAACTCTCTATTAGGTCAGGCATCACATGAGTTTATTAAAATTTGAATTCTGAAGTGCTAGTACAAACCAGACTATTAATGCCAGAATCAAATTAACTTACTGCAGAAACAAATCAGCCATTTCTGGCTGACTGACTAAGGCAGAGGTTTCAGCAGGTCCGATCTTCCCTATTTTAAATTTCCTTTTTGGATTGGCTGTGTTGGAATCCCTGCTGGGCAATGGCAGGTGACACTCACCTGCTGATCAGTGCAGGTCTGTCCTCTCCCATGGCCACCCCTGCTGTTAGCTCCCAGGAAGTACGATGGCAAAGCCACCACTATCTGGGTTCCTCCGAGCTGGTGAAGGTGGTGCTTACTCTCTCCAGTGAGATTTGCCTGGATTGGCAAGCATCGCTGGACCTGTTTGCGGGCACGTGTTGCTCCAGCCGTTGCCGTTACCTCATGCATGAGACTGCGGGTGTAAGAAAGAGCAGAATGTGGTAACAAATCATGTCAGGGGAAAATTCCATTGTGATGTCCACGTCAGATGCAATGTTTAATGTTGATGAAGTGACCTCGGGATATCAGTGCCACAAAATACACCGAGTAACTGCCAGGGTTATTCTCGCAGTCTTTCCTCCAATACAACCTTAGACCCTGTCTCTCCTTTTCTGCAAAGTTGGGTGGTTTTGTTCAGTGGTGCAATCTGACCAGAACTGAACAGCAAAAATGTCTGTATTCACATTATTTATTAATGGATTGCTCACTGTACCAGAAAATGAATGCTACTGATTTGTATCCCCCTTCCCATGGTGCTCATTCTGAACCGTTTGCCATTGTTTTCTTTTGTAGCCTCATATATTTACAGTTCTTCCATTTGGTATCAGTTACAGTTAATTTAAGTACCATCGAATTTATTTGCAGCTTTGTGCAGTGTGTTGCATTTGTAATTGTGCTTTTATTTGAAAATGATTGCGAGAAACAACTTAAATTGTATATTTTTTTCATTATTTCATTGACATTTTTAATTGCATCTGTACTTCGGAAAAAGCTCATGACAGTTTTCCTCCTTATTTGTTTTCTTATATTATCCTATGCATGTGCTTGATGACCTTTCTTTCAAATAATTTTTACTTTTCTCTTTTGTTTCTCGTTTCTTTTCCTCATTTGCCTGAATTCCTGCTTCTCCCTTCCTCCCCAACCTCTCCTGATTGATGCTTATTCTCCCCGGCCTATTCCAGTTCTCTGCCTCTGAAAGCTTCAAAGAATGACAAATCAAGAAGTTTGAAAAAAATCTCTCGGTAAGAATAAAACCCAGATGACATACTTTGTTGTCCCTACACCTAGCTCATCTCCACTCTAAGCTGCTGTTTCAGCTGTAGTCTAGGAACTGGCATACTTTTGACTGCTGCTTTTATACTGTGGGGCACTGGGAAACAGTAAGTTTTCTACCCTAGTGTGTTTAGTTTTATACTGATGAAAAGTAAGTATTTTCATTCGTGAAAGTTGAGTTGGACACAATTCTACATTTACTAAGATGCTGCTTTGAAATGTTTGAATTCAAGCCTCTTGGGGTGAGCTGAGTTTAGACGAGCTTTAGCCTCTTAAAAGAGTGCTCTTCTCCTTCAAAAACCCTCCAGTTTTGAACCTGTAATAACTTTAGCGGCTGTCTCACCTTTAATAATTGATACTTAATTGATGATTGGCCTAGCTTTACTGTATAAATACTTAGAGCTCATATTTGTAAATTAGTGGTCAAGAAGTAGAAATGCCAATTACCTTGTGTAAGCCTCAAAATTCCTACTTCTTTCTTTGCATAAGTAGAACAGTTTTTCCTGCATTGTTAGGGTAAGGTAGTTACTTAGGACCATGTGATGACTAATTTATCTAGAGCAGCATTTCATCACACCTAGGATTGCTTTTAAGAAAGCATAAAGACAGCAGTGGAGAGAGATGAACACTGCCTAAACCTTGTAGAGAGAGGTACCTAGCAGTGGACTTTTTTGGGAGCAACAGGTGCTTTAAGCATAATAATAAATCCTGTATTATTTATAAAAAATGGGTTTATGCCAAGCTCTATCCAGCCTATCCCCAGGCACCTTTCCAGTGCAGTGCACCCTTACAGCCTGCCAGGCAGCAACATAAACCAGAATGAGTCTTATTGGCTTTCCCCATTGGGCTGTTGAGGAGTTTCTGAGACAAGCAGATTGCTCCCCGATAGCTGTAGCTCAGTTTTTGTCCTGTGTTTTGTTCTCAACCCCTTTAACGTGGTATACCAAACAGCAGGTTCCAAAGCTGTGGAGGTTGGGGCATTTCTCATTCTGAAACACTGAAGTGCTGAATTAACGCTTGTGGTGTTATGGTTTATTTTGATGGCTGCCTCAGCCAGATAAAGATTATAGGTATAATCAGTTTATAAAAGAGGCAGCAATTTGCTGCAAGACATTTTTCCATGTGCCCATGATCAGAAACGGGCTGTTGGTACTGGCCAGGAGTGCTGGTTATTCACCAAAGCAGCAGGCACAGCCTTCTTTTACGAGGTGAGGTGCCAGACATGGTGAGAGAGACATTTCTTTCTAATAAGCACGTGACACTGATAGCGATGATGGGGAAGAATTGGCCCCACCACATCTCAAGGAGATGACTTTCTGAACGGTTGCTGCACGTGTGGGGTACTTACATCCTAGCAAACCCGAAATATGCTGTTAGCTTTAGGAAGGCTTTTCCACACAGGAGGTTGTTGACAATTTTCTTAACTCATCTCACGTGAGGAAATGAAGACATTCACTTCCAGTAGCAGAGACAAAGCCCGCTGCTCCGTGAATGATGTTTCCTCTATTCTGTTTCTAGAGAGGCAGTAGGTGTAGACTGTTCTCAAATTTTGAGGTGTGTTAACATCATTTGGTAAAACCACCCTTTGCATGTAATTATGTGTACTAACACTGGACTAAACAAGATGGGATGATATGTAGGAGTAGAAATACACTAGAAATAGAAATTAATCAACTTGGATAACTTAATTTCTGTAAGGGTTCTAAACTCTTAATCTTGTGGAGGGTTAATTTGACAGGGGGCTTGAACGGTAAGTTTACTGTTGTGTTGTAAAATGTGTATTTCCTACGTTACAGAGAGTTCATCAGTTACATGAAGCGATCCCGAACCTTTTATGCCTCTATAGCAGAAAGGCTGTGTGATGGAGACCTGGTGATGAGAGACAGCTCGACCTGCTGGAATGGAGAGGATGTTGTAGAAAGGTAAAGATACGACTAGAAGTTTTCCCTAATGGTAAAAAACATGAGTTGTCCTTGTGATGCTTGAGAAGCATTCTGAGATGTTTTGTTGTTGCCCATATTTCTCCTTTGTAGTGAACTTAGCTGAGCGAGGGTTTGGTAAAATAAAAAGTTGTTAATGCTGAGTGTTAGGTATCTGTGTAATGCTCAGATAGCAAGCAGTACCTCCGTGACTGACTGGAGGTCCCTTCCAGGCTGCTGTTTATATATGGTTGGTCATAATTAAAAAATATGTAGCTTTTCCTGCAAAGGTGTCAGGAAAGGGTCTGGAGTGACAGGACAAGGGGGAACGGATTTAAATTGGAAGTGGGGAGGTTTAGATTAGATATCAGGCAGAAGTTCTTCCCGGAGAGGGTGGGGAGGCACTGGAACAGGCTGCCCAAAGAAGCTGTGGATGCCCCATCCCTGGAAGTGTTCAAAGCCAGGCTGGATGAGGCTTGGAGCAACCTGGTCTAGTGGAAGGTGTCCCTGCCCATGGCAGGGGGGTTGGAACTAGATGATCTTTAAGGTCCCTTCCAATGCAAACTGTTCTGTGAGTCTATGAAAATATAGTTACCAGACAGTTATGTTTTTAAAGGATCTCCCTGCCATTTCTTTTCAAAGTTTCTGACATAGCACTTAGAGTAACAACTGGTTTTGGAATTGCCCAGCATCCTTACCAGGGCAGGTTCTGCAGGCATTCTTATAAAGTAACAATAAATGCACTGTTCCATGTGGATGGAGCAGCTAGCAGCTTGGTAGGGTGAAAAAAATCTCTCTAGTTTGTCTTTGTATGTTATTACAGTCTTTCCCACCAGCCGTTAGAATCCAAACTGGAGAATACACTTGCCACTCTCCATGAGCTAAACTTTTTGTTGTCACTTCTTTTACTCTGTATAACATGAGAAAACATTGCCCTGAGGAGAAAGAGGTGTTCAGAATACAATGATATCTGTTAGTATCGCTGTCAAAGTCAACATCACTTTTTGCAGTGAAAGCTAGTTGGAAGTGTGCCAGTGAATGTTTTCCAAAAGTGTCTTTTTGTTGAAACAGAGGCATTCTGTGGGATTGTGTTGGCTTTCATGATGGTTTTTTTTTTTCAAGTGTGTTTGTGGTCTGTAGAAGTTCTAAAAGATAAAGCTCTAGCACTGTTTTCCTGCTTTAAAGTTATTTTCAGATTGAAAAATGTTCATGAAATTATGGAATAATTCCAATGTGGAACAGAGAGATGTTACAATTATAGACTGTCCCATTAAATGGAGTTCTGACTCCCACACAGCTCTGCTTAGATTTCTTATGTGTAAATAACCTCAGCTTAATTACATCTGAGATATTCAGAGATAAATACATGCCTAACACATTCAAAGATAACTTTAAAGCCTGATATTTCAATGTATACTGGCATTGCAAATTAATTGTAGAAACATATGTTTGAAGATTTTGGTAACGATGCAGTTTTCTGAATCTTAATGTACAGTGATCGTAATACTGATTTAAGTTCTTACTGTAAAAGTAACGGAGAGGAAACGGGGAGAATATCAATGTTTCTAATCAGTATTTCCATTTCAGAGACCCTTTTGATGCTAACATGTTGCTGGAGACACAGTTAACTTTTAGAACAAAGAGTTTTCTATGTCAATATTTGCTATATGAACTTTCTGAACTGAAAATTAAATTAAAAATTAGGTTTAATTTTTATCTTATTGAAAAAAAAAAGTTGCTTAAATGGCTGATATACACGTTTTTGAAAGGCATGAAAATGAAAACTTTTGGTTTTACCCTTTGTGGATCTGTACCTTTCCCAGAGCTGGAGATATGTGGAAAAGTTTCAGATTGGAAGAGAGTAGGAAGCTGGGAAAAGTAGCAGGGAAAAGATTTACAAGATCCCTCATACTTTGAATTAAAATCAAAAAACAAAGGAAAAGAAAACCCCAACGAAACACTACACCCCAGCAACGACATCAACAAAAAAACCCACCACCAAACCCTGGAGTATATATTTATAGTTGCCATATTAAATGGATAAATTAGAGAATAAAAGCTTAAGTTGCCATGTTCGCTCAGACAGCAGTATGTATGTATTTATCAGTTCTGTTGCTGTAAAGTTCATGTTGCTCGAGCATGGCACCTGCTTGCTGGCACACTTTACTCCTTTCCTCATCTGTTTGACAGGCTGGACTTGTCACCAGTTCTCCCCACATGGGAAATAAACCTGTCCTGGTGATGCCTGAAGAGGCATTTCTCTTTGCTCTTTCTCCTTTCCCAGGAGACCAGAGGATTAAATCAGCAGCAGTAAACAGCTCTGAACTTAAAATAGAGCCTTATTTTTAACTCTGTATCAGAAAATAGATCTCTCCAATTAATCTGGTGGATCTCTTGTGAACCTGAGTTTAAGGTTACTCGGGCTGTGGAACTGGCCAAAGCAGCAGTTCCTGTTCCCTCGCCGCTTCTTGCATTTCATGATGTTATTTGAAAGCTGAGCGATATTTATGCTGCATGCTAATTGGCATTCAAACACTTAAGGAAAAACAAACTCAACCTTTACAAACAATTTGACACGCAAATGCAGCCTGAAAGAGTATGAAATTATTACTCAGAAATGGGGATTGTGCATTCAGTTAGTAGAGAGGGCACTTGAGGTCTGTCAGAGGATCTCATCCACAGGACTCTCATTCTACATTTTATTTTATTCTAATTCTCTGGGTTGGGTTTTACCAAGTTTAAATCAATGTGCTAGCAGACAAAAATAAAATGGAGCTGCCAGTAAATACCCCGTACAAAGAGAGAGGTTGCTTCCACTGATTTGAGAATATGCTTCCAGCCTGCTCTTTGGATGACCAGCAAAGCAGGGCTTTGCTAGGATTGCGCTGGTGTCGGCTCGGGGCCTTGGAGGGCATTAGAAATACTGGCACCAGGACTCCTGTCTTTCTCTTAATTACCCTTTTGAGTAGCTTGTTCCTGGAATGGGACTTCATACAAGAGAGAGTCTGAGAGGCTAATAAATGATCTGAGTATACAAAGAATGCTCAGGGAAGATGAGGATAGAGCGGAAAACCTGGTATAAAATACGTTGCAAAGCGAAGCGAGCTTGGAGAAATTTCTGTGCTGGAACCTTTCTTTCCTGGCAGTGTGTCAGATGATTATCACAGTGCTGTGTTAGGAGAAGTCAGCAGCATGAACTGTTATGTACTGCCAGGACCAGACACCATTCCCCGAAGAACTCTAGAAGACTAAAGGGTTAGAGAGTTGAATTCTTCATTGTGGTACTATATTTTCTTTAAGACTGCTCCAGTAGTAGATGGTGGAAAGATGTGAAATGTGAAGACATTGTATTTTTATCAAAATAAGGATTTCAGAAAGGTGTGGTCGGTAAACTTGGTATGTAATCATAAACTGTAAGTAGATAAACATTGATGCATAGGGAAAGGAATAGTCATGTGGACAGCCTTTAGGAGGAGATAACAGGCATGTAGGCAGGGTAGATTGTTTGGATTTTGGATAGATATTTGGTCCTTCACACAAGGCTAGTGGAGATGAAAATAAGGGTAGGTAATAGATGGTCCTAAGTTACAGTAGAAAGAGGTCACCAGTGGCAGCTCATGGGGATTTGTGCTGGAATCTGTGCTGCTCATCTGTCCTAAAAGACTTGTGATGGGGACTGATACTAAGCTATCCTGGGCAGAAAAGACAAAGGTCAACTGTTGTTAATTGCAGGAGGAACCCATGACGTGGAATGACTAGGCAATGAAACGGCATATGGAATTCAACAGGGGCAAATGTAAAGTGGTTCACATAAGAAGAACAACCTACATGTTACATTCAGAACGGTGGGCACTGAGGTGGCTTTCACCACTCCAGTCACACGGTGTCTGCAGTTCTGCAGCCCCTCAGCTCAGAAAAATAAGGTACAACCACAAATGTATGGAGGGAGCAGTGATGAGGAGGATCAAGGACACGAAATGGATCCTGTATGTGGAATGGCAGGCACGCCAGCCTGACACAGAAAAGATGGAAAGGGAATATGATAGTGGCCTATAAAAATCATGTGGGTCATTGTGATGCTGAATAGGGATTTGTTGTTCACCATCTCTTTCATTACAAGGACAAGGGGCATCATCTTAAATTAATAAGTGACAGAGTGAAAACAGTAGTAGATATTCCTTTTCTAAACTTTTGGTTCAGCTGTGAAATTTCTTGCCTCAGAATGTTTGGATGTCTAAAAAAATGGATGAATTAATAAGCAAATTAAGCTCATAGAAGTACAAGTTGTATTATGACTGAGCAGATATAAGGCAACCGGGTGCCACATCCAAGTCTCTTTCTCTAAGAGCTGAAGCAAAATGTTAGACAAAAGATTTCCCTGGGTCAGTCTTGGGTAGCTGATCCCATGGACGACTTTTCTGCAGGGCCTAAGATGCAGGAACCTTCCTCTCCTCAGGAATATCTCTTCAACTAAGCTGAGTTCTGGCATTGAATCGCTTTCTCCATTCTCCCTGGTCACGGTAGCTGAACAGGATTTGCTATCTCAGATCTCAGCCTCATAAATGGCAGACTGGTACAATACAGTGCCCAAGGACTTTCCCAAAAGCTCATCTTGAGATTTTCTGTTGATGTCAGTTTTACATCTTTACAGAAAACATGGATTCCCCAGTAGAGCTCCTTTTTATGAAGTTTTTCGTGAAGCCTTAGCTGCAGTAGAGTAGTGCAGTAGAGTAGCCTTATTTCTGCTGCTAGAGAAGGGAAAAGGCCATGTGGTCTCACTGGCAGGCTTTTGGGGTGTGCCTGTGTACAACAGGTGAGAAATCCTGATCTGGAAATAGCGCTTTAAGGCAACAGTGGGTCGTGAGTGCTATGTTAAAGTTAGATAATCCTGCAGTCTTTCCATCTCTGCCTGCCTACTTATCTCTTGCAGTTTCTATTTCAAGAGAGATGAAACAATCATAAATATAATAAACAGACAAGTAGTAATCTGTGTATGGAAGAATGAATACATTGTGAGGGTAGCTGGCATTCTTTGTAGTCAGCTCTGGACACTGTATAGACGCTCTTTCTCCATGGCCATGCCATCAGTTCACAGAAGGAGGCTGACTGCAATCTGAAGACTCTCAAGTGCTGCTGAGGCCTCAGCACTGGGGTGTAAGAGTTGCTCAGGGGCATGTTCTGCAACCTCAGCACCTGCCTTTCAGATGTCAGGAAAGCCTCCTCCTTCATATGTCCGGGCTTATTTCTGAAGCGAAGATGAAGTTGCAGTATTTCTCTGCATCCCCCAAGCCCTGCTAGAAGGTGCGTTCTCAGGGCAGCCCCCAAAGACATGTTCACCAGTCACCGTCACATAAACGGTCACGTGCCTTTAGCATGACCATTTCAAAGATACTCCCATCACATGAACGACACGCCAGGATCTCGGGATTTTGGGAAGCTGAGAGGTCTGCTCATGACTGGTGGTGTGCGAGGACTATCCCACAGAGGAATAGGCACTAAAACCTCTTGCTCCTACAGAAACATTTTTATGAGTTGAAGTTCAGAGGCTGACAGATGCTAGTGAGAACTGGAAGATTGCTGCTACTGTTTCCATCTTTTTCCTTTTAAGGAATGAGCACTTGCAATTGCTTTGATACATATCCCACAAAGGAATAGGCACTAAAACCTCTTATGTTGCTCCTACAGAAACATTTTTATGAGTTGAAGTTCAGAGGCTGACAGATGCTAGTGAGAACTGGAAGATTGCTGCTACTGTTTCCATCTTTTTCCTTTTAAGGAATGAGCACTTGCAATTGCTTTGATACACTCTAAAATGCACGCCATCTCTATTGTGATGTTCTGGTAAGCAAAACGGACCTTGAGTCTTACAGTAGGAAAAACGTGAGCTGATAATGTAGAAGAAAATTGACTGGCTCTGTTATTAGGTTGCTTGGGATCTCTGTAATAAAGCTCCCTTTTCTCAGGTGCTGAAATATGCTCTAAGGCTGTCTCCAGTGCACAACAGGCACGGATCTTCATAGAAAGGGGTGGTGCTGATAACCCAGCGCCTGCACTAGCTGGACTTTGGAGGCTTTACTTCAGACTCCCTCCGGTGTGTTCCTGGGGACCGAATGCTGCCTGCATCCTTAGTTTTGTTGGAACAGAATCTGGTTCTGAGCCTGCTCTGCAGTATGGCGTGTGAGAAATGGGGACACTCAGGGGTTTAATTGGAAAATGTAAACGTGATCAGAACTAACGCGATGATGTAGACACACGTGGTGGCCACCTGCACCACTGCTTTTGAAGTTTGGGGTCTGAAACGTCAACTGCCTCAAATGAGAAGTGCCTAGTGGCTTTAATTAGCATTTATATAAAGAAGTTTGTTAAAAAAAATTCTATCAATGCAATCTACTGATGCAGTTAGTGTATGGTGGTGGTTTTAGTAGTGCACTGCCCTGACAGTGAGGTGGTGTAGTGCTTCAGAGCTCTCGGGCTGGGCTGGCTGGCAGGCTTGCTGCTTTTCAGACTTCAGCAGAAACATCCCCTCTGGGAGCTGAACCAGCCTACCTGTGCTGCTGTGGGAAACCTAATGAGATCCCCGCAGGTACTGCCATGGCTGCAGGTGGTGAACTCAATCCAGGCCTGTGGCTGCTTTTGGTCCTGTATTTTTCATTTACAAAAAAAAAAAAACCACCCAACCCTGTTAGAACAGCATCAACATTCAGTCTGACTCTGAAAAAGAAACCGCTCAGAAGTTCAGCAGAGAAATTATTCCTGGGAAGAAGCAAATCAGAGCCATGGCGTCCAGCAGCTTTACTTGACTTGTTTTAAGCAAAGGAGTGTGCCACTTCTGGGTCAGTGAGATGTTGTACGAGTTACAAGTGCGCTGTAGCTGTGCGATTTGGTTTAGCCGTTTTTGCTCCTTGGTGCTGAACTGTGGAACATGTTGGAGATTTCTACAGAATTAGGAGGTTGAAGAAAACAATTTTACTTTTTTTTTTCCCCAAGTGACAGGATTGCTAGCTGCTTCAGAGATTTTCCTTTTTCCAAGCTTCTCTTCACACCATAATGATCATTTTTTCACACCCAAAGCCAGAGTAAGAGGAGGTCAGCTAACAGGAGTTCGGGCAATCCAGTGGTGGCAGGATACTTTTGAAATCTTAAGACCTAAAACCGTGCAAAAGGAAGAGTAGCTTTACTGAGCGACATGTACTGATGTTTAAATGTCCCAACAGATCTAAACCAATTCTGTCTCTCATTGTAATTTTAGCAGTTGGACTGGCCATTACAGGTTTTGATGGAATGAATCTCTAGTGAAACAGAGCAGCTGTGGGGGTTGTTGTGGCCTACTGATTTATCCTGCGTTTGTGAAATGGCTCAGTGAAGTTGTGAAGAAATAGTAGATTGTGTCAAGAAGAAATAAGCATTGCTGGGATTTTTTTTTCTATGTTTGCCGCAGTCATCAAAGTATTTCCAAATTAAATGAAATGCTGCAAGGTCATGGAGCAGATCCTC
>NW_010250913.1:0-1305 GCF_000690775.1 Eurypyga helias
GTGCTGCTGGGGAGGCCGGCAGCCTTGCACGGCGAGCGTGGCACCCTCACACGCCCCGTGGGCTCTCGTGTCTTTGCGCAGTGAGTGTGGCACCCTCGCACGCCCCGTGGGCTCTTGTGTTTTTGCACGGCGAGCGTGGCACCCTCGCACACCTCACAGGTGCGTGCATCCTTGCACAGGGTGCGTTGCACCCTCACGCCCCCGGGTTGCGTGTGTCCCTGTGCGGAGCGTGCTGCCCCACAGGCCCCGTGGGCTCTTGCATCCTCGCACGGGCACATTACACTCTCACAGGCCCCATGGGCTCTTGTGTCCTTGCACAGCAAGCGTTGCACCCTCGCACAACTCACAGGTGCGTGCATCCTTGCACAGGGTGCGTTGCACCCTCGCAGGCCCCGCGGGCTCTTGTGTCTTTGCACAGCAAGCATTGCACCCTCGTACACCATGCGTCCTTGCACGGGGAGCATTGCACTCCCACAGGCCCCGCGGGTTCATGCATCCTTGCACGGGCACGTTGCTCTCTCACAGGCCCTGCGGGTACGTGCATCCTTGCACGGGCGCCATTGCCCTCTCACAGCTCCGCGGGTACGTGCATCCTTGCACGGGCACGTTGCACTCTCACAGACCCCGCGGGTACGTGCATCCTTGCACGGGCACGTTGCACTCTCACAGACCCCGCGGGTACGTGCATCCTTGCACGGGCACGTTGCACTCTCACAGACCCCGCGGGTACGTGCATCCTTGCACGGGCACGTTGCACTCTCACAGACCCCGCGGGTACGTGCATCCTTGCACGGGCACGTTGCACTCTCACAGACCCCGCGGGTACGTGCATCCTTGCACGGGCACGTTGCACTCTCACAGACCCCGCGGGTACGTGCATCCTTGCACGGGCACGTTGCACTCTCACAGACCCCGCGGGTACATGCATCCTTGCACGGGCACGTTGCTCTCTCACAGACCCTGCGGGGAGGTGTATCCTTGCTCGGGACAGATGGGTACATGCATCCTTGCACAGGCACGTTGCACTCTCACAGGCCCCGTGGGTGCGTGCATCCTTGCACGAGCGTGTTGCACTCCCACAGGGCCCACGGGTGTGTGCATCCTTGCACAGGCGCGTTGCAGCGTTTCCCGTCTCCTGCAACTCTCCCAGACACCAGATTCTTCGCCTTCTGCAGCTTTTGCAAGGGGAAAACCCATTTTTTGCGATCTTTGCGCGGGGAAACCCCTTGAACGCAGCATTTCTCTTCCCTGTCCCACCCCGCAGATTGCCGAGACCATCCTCTCCCCCGACTGCAGCGAGAGCTG
>NW_010250913.1:1527-3632 GCF_000690775.1 Eurypyga helias
GATGTTGGGGAGGACCAGGACCGGCCGGCCGTGGGGGCCCTTCACCTCTTCAGACCCCAGGCTTTCCTCACCATCAAGAGGGACAAGAAGGTCTGGGTAGGTCGTCCTCACCCCGCTGCCACCCCAAAAAGTTCCCCCTGCCTTTCATTGTAACCAAAACCCATGGGTTTTCCACCAATATATTGCAAGGTCCGTCAGTGTCCCGCGAGGGAAACACCTGCACGGCCTGTCCTCCACCCCACCACCGTCATGAGGTGTCTACGCGTTGGCCCATCCCTTCTTTTTGACCAAAACTGCTCTTTTTCCACTGATTTCATGCAAGTGAAGCACCCATGGGTGTTGGCCTCCATCCCACCCGCACCAAGAGATGTCCATGCATCTGCTCAGCCCCTTATATTGACCAAAATTGGCCTTTTCTTCAGTAATTTCGTGTCAAGGAAGCACCCATGGGTGCCCTCCTTCATCCCAGACCCCTCTCCTGGCCCCATGGAGGGAATCCAGGTGTCCTGACCCCCATCCTGGACCCCAAGCAGGACTGAACCACCTAAGATCAACCCTCACTCCCCATCTCCATCCCATGCCTCCCCTGAGGGCACCTCATTGCCTAAAATGGAGAGATTTCACCCCATTTTGGGTTCCACCACTATGGAGAAGGTTGGTGGTGGAGAAATTACCTATTTCCTGGCTTTTTCACCCCCATTTCAATCTATTTCAACGTTCCACGGAGCTATGCTCTGCCTGTTGGTGTCTTTTCCAGGTCAACGGGGTTCCAGCCACCCTCCCCGTGGAGGTCTCCAAGCTGACCATCGCCGAGACCCGGGGCACCATCTGGATCACCCAAAAACCCGAATTTGCCATCGGCCTCAGCCCCGCTGGGGAGGTGACGGTGACAGTGTCCCTGGACCTGAGCAAACGCCTCTGCGGGTTCTGCGGTAACTACGACGGGAACGCGGCCAACGACCTCCGAGGGCCCGACGGGAAGTTGGTTGGGAACTTGGTGGCGGTGGCCAAGGCCTGGAGAGCCGTCGACTTCACCCACGTGAGTGTCCCCAGGAGGTGACCACCGGCGTCTCGTTTTGGGTGATAAGTGTCTTCTTCCGTGTCCTGGCTTGGTCCTGGTTCTGTCCCCCTGGGCCTCGGTGCCCCCACCGTGGAGAAACGTCCATCAATTGGTCCCATCCCCCCGTATTAACCAAAGTTGTATTTTATTCCATTAATTTAATCCAAGGAGAGTGTTGTCCTTCATCCCACCGTCATCATCCATCAGCCCATCCCTCCAGATTAACTAAAATTGCCTTTTTTCCCACTGTTTCATGCAAGGGAAGCTCCCACAAGCACCACCCTTCACCCCATCATCATGAGATGTCCCTCTATTGGCTCATCTCCTCATTTTAACTAAAATTTCCTTTTTTCTCACCAATTTCATCCTAGAGAAACACCCACATTCCTTGTCTCATCAAGATGCGTTGGCTCATATTCCCATTTTGCCCGAAATCATCCATTTTTCCACCAGTTTCATGCAAGGGAAGCCCCCACGTGTTGTCCTTCATCCCACCATGATCACGAGATCCTCATCCATTCACCCATCCCTTCAGATTAACCAAAATCACCCTTTTTTTCACCAATTTAAGGCAAGGGAAGCTCCCATGGGTGCTGCCCTTCATCCCAAGATCATCCATCATCCCGTATCTTCATCTACACCAAAACTGCCCTCTTTTCCACCAATTTCATGTGAGGGAAACCCACAGAGGTGCCATCCTTCATCTTCACCAAAACAGGCCTTTTTCTCCCTAAATCAGGCCCCCAAACCACCTGCAAGGAACCAATGGCTTCAATGCCGGATCCCATCACCACGTGCAGAGGAGGAGGGGCAAAGAGCCCCAAAAGAGGGGAAAAAACCCCCAAAAAGGGGAAAATAATCCAAAAGTGGGGAAAAAAACCCAAAAGTGAGGGATTAACCCTCTATTTTCCCTTTATTTCACCCAGTGACGCGGAAAAGTGGCATTTAGAGGCCCGGAAACGGGACGGCACGCCCCGTGGCTGAGGTGGTGGCAGCAAAACCGAAGCGGATGCCCCCCCAAATCTGAGGTTTCCAGCCCCCCAGC
>NW_010250914.1:0-276 GCF_000690775.1 Eurypyga helias
ACCGCCGTCCGGCTCCAGCTCCCAGCTTCCAGCCAGCTGAGACCCTTCCAAGGGTGGGCCCGTGGCGGTGCTGAGGGATGAGCTGCAGAGAAGCACCTGCTGCCTCATGCCCTGACACATTCTTGGGCTTCTTTTGGGGTTCGGAAGGAACATCTGCTTTGCTACAGCCGGGAGGTTGTGATGAGGCTGTCAGGGTGACCCTGACAGTGGGATGCTCTGGCAGAGCCCCTCGGCTGTAGCTGATTCCCAGCAGGGATGGGCAGCCTCCTGCCCAAA
>NW_010250914.1:319-3534 GCF_000690775.1 Eurypyga helias
GCTGTTGGTGAAAGGGGCAGAGATTTGCAGAAAAGAAGCATGTGCAGCCTGGATGCTGGCAAACCAGGGTCCCGAGGGGGCTGTGGGGTCCCAGGCTCTGCAAGGGACCAGGAAATAAGGGAATCCCAGGCCTGGTCCAGAGTCAGTGGTCATAAAAATGAAAGTGGGTTTCGAGCCCCCTTGACTTCGTGGGTTTCATGGGCTGCCCCTACCTGCAAGGGATGCAATCTGCTTTATCCCCCAGCCCATTTTGTAGTTGAAGCCAGGTGTTGTTTCTTTTCCTGCAATTCCCAGGGTCTCTGAGGGGGACACCCTCAAGGCAAGAGCCGGGGCCAGGCACCCCGAACCTGCCATGTCACCTCCATGGTGTGCATGTCTGGGCAGGGAGCGGTACAGCCTGCCAACAGCTTTCTGAGAAGGTCTCCCTGGTGCCCCCCAGCCCTGTTTGGCCACCAAATCCCTCCCATAATTTTCTCTGTGCGGCGTGGAAGCACTGTTTTCCCTCCACACAGGTTCACTGCAGCCTCTGCCCCCTCTCTGTCCCCCAGCTGTGCGTGCAGATCGGATGCGTGGAGGAAGGAACAAGTTTGGACCCATGTACAAGCGGGACCGTGCCTTAAAGCAGCAGAAGAAAGCTCTGATCCGTGCCAACGGCTTCAAGCTGGAGACAGTACCTCAGATCATGTCCCCGGTGCAGAACGACTACAGCCTGTCCTCCACCATCCACAGCATCCACGCCATGTCCAAGACCTTGCCGCCCAACCCTGCCACCCTGCCACCTGTCGACTACGAGCGCAGCCCCTACGGGATGCCCTCCCTGGGAGTGACTGTGCCCAGCCACACGCCACTTGCTGGCTACCACTACCCCTCCTTCCCCAGCCGCACCATCAAGTCCGAGTACCCGGACCACTACACAAACGTGCATGAGTCCGTGCCCGCCTACGTGTACCCAGAGACCTACCCCAGCATCTCCCCTCCAGACATCCCCGAGGTCATCCTGAAGCTGCTGCAGCTGGAGCCGGACGAGGCCCAGGTGAAGGCCCGGATACTGGCCTGCCTGCAGCAAGAGCAAGGCAAAGGCCGGCATGAGAAGCTCAGCACGTTCGGCCTCATGTGCAAGATGGCAGACCAGACCCTCTTCTCCATCGTGGAGTGGGCACGGAGCTGCATCTTCTTCAAGGAGCTGGAGGTAGGAACCTGGGCAGGGGAGCGGGATGCTGCACTGGGCGGGCAATGGAAGGCAGGTAGGATTAGGGTTGTGAAATGCCATGAGGATGGGGCAGTACCCATGGGCACGAGCCCAGGGGCTGCAGATCTGCTGGTGCATTCCCATCCCGCTCCAGGGTCCCATCGTGGCAGGGCTGGAGGCAGTGGGGCTCGGCTGCGATGCCGGTGCACTTCCCACTGTCACCGTGGGGCTAATGATTTCAGATTCATCACGGCGGGGGCAGGTGTGGAAGCAATCGCCGGCAGAGTGACTGCGGTGTCAAGCTCAAGATATAATTGAAAAATGTAACGTTGAGGAATTATAGTTGAGACAATTCTCTCCTCCGCCCTTAGGAGGAAAATCAATGCTGTCAGGTGGGTGCCTATTAGCACCCGGCAGCCGGAGCAGGGCTGGCCGGGGCGGGGGACACCACCAAACCTCCCCCCGAATACTTACAGGGACCAAGGGGTGGATTAGCAGGGGTGGAGCAGCTTCTGACATCCTGCAAACCTTGCCAAGCTTTCAGACATTTTCCATTCATGTCCTGGGCTGATCTAAGATCCTAAACTGGTGCAAAAATGGGAGAGAAAATTTTGCAATGTGGCCAAAACCCAGAGAACCACGTCCTGAGGCAGCTGAGAGACCCAAGTGCCTTCCTGTGCTTCCAGCATGAGACTGTGCTACCCCACTCTGGCCAAAATCACTTTCCTTCCGGGATGCCCTGGGGACCGTGCCCGGGACAGGGCCAGGCTCTTCCCCGTGCCCACCCAGGGTGGGTGCCATGGGGCCGAGCGTGGCAGAGCCTCATGGCTCAAAATAGCCCCCAGCTGCCAGAACAGTGTCAGGAAACGGCATTGTGGGGGTGGGCCGGGCTCGTTTCAATCATATCAGTGTCCAGCCTGGATTTTGGGAACAGGGTGGTTGTTGTTTTGCAGGAGATATTGTAAACAGTGTAAATTCAGCTCCCGGCTGCATTGCTGTGTAGCCTTGTAACTCCATTGTCAGCCTGATTGCGCCACCAAAATAGGCCGTTTCCGTGTGAATCCGTGTTGGCGGGCGCTCCTCCTCCTGTGGGGCGCTGGGGGGGATGGCAGTGCCAGGGGCCTCACCTAGGCAGGGCCACCAGTGTCCTGCCGGGAGTGGGGCCCGTCTCCGTGCCCAGGTCAGGGGGTGCAGTGGCCAGGGATGGGAGCTTGGCTGGGCATCCCTATCCATCGCTGCCAGCCCAGGGGCTTGTGCCTTTTGCCTTCATCCATGGGATGAGTGTGGGGCAGATTCCCAGCATCTCGCAGGGCCAGGGACTGCAGGGCACTGTGTCCTGCCCTAACTCCAGAGAAAGCTTGGTTGTCGTTGGCCTCGGCTCTCTCCCTCGCGTTGCCTTGGCAGCGCACAGTGTAACCAGGCAGCTCTGAGCCCCTGGCACGGGGCTGTGGTGCCCGAGCCCCTCGGTGAGTGTGTGTGTGTGTCCCAGCATGGTGACAGGGCTGCCCACCTCCCACCCAGCACGGCACGACCTCCCTGGCACGGGGCAGTGGCTTTCCCTTGGGCGTTACGGAGAGAAGCCGCTGGGAAGCAGGAGTAGGGATGGAGCTCCTGAAACCCCATCCCTGCTCCTGCCTGGTGCATAAAAGCAAACGGCTGCTGGGGCGGTAAATGAACTCCTGCTAGTGCAGAGTTTATGGCTTTACCCTAAAGCCCGCTAGCACGGAGTAAAATCGCCGTCTCAGATCGATGGCTGTCATGCAGGCAGTCCCTGCTGGGTGCTCAGGGCTCCTGGGAGCAGGGGATGCCAGCAGCCCTTTCCATTCCCTTGGAATGTCTGCGGGAAGGCAATGGTCTCCATCCCCAACAGGGAAGGGCTGTTGGCCAAGGCCGGTGCAGGGATCCAGGCTGGAAGGGCATTGTGCTGCGGCATCGCTCCAGGACATCATGCTGAGCTGCTGCCAAGTGGGGGGGGTGCAGCTGGGTGAGGAGGGGGTACAGGCAGATGACCCCCTGCATGGCATCC
>NW_010250914.1:3599-3836 GCF_000690775.1 Eurypyga helias
CGGCCTCGCAGGGAGCCTGGAGCGGAGGGCGCAAACCCTCGGGGGCACGGGGACCTGCCGGCTCATGCCTGGCTGGGACGAGCCTTTGCTCCCTGCCCCGGGAGAGTGGGAGCAGGTTCTCCCTGGAGCTGGCAGGTCTTGTTCCCGTCGCCATTCCCACGTGGGAATGGGTATAGCAGCCCAACGAGGGGCAGTGGCAGGCTGGGTGCTTTGCTGTCTCCTCCCGGTGGGGTGGCC
>NW_010250915.1:0-3633 GCF_000690775.1 Eurypyga helias
GCCCCTTCCAACCCAAACCACTCTGGAATTCCCTGATCACGTCCTCCTCCATGTACTATGGGAGTGACATCGGCACAGGCAGGTTATTCACTGGTGATCGCAGTCAGTGGAGGCAGCCGAGGCAGTACAAAAATCATCACTGTTCCACTGTTTTCAACCCCTGCCAAAGCAGCAGGGACGGGGACTTTGGGCGAGCTCGGACCCGGCTTTGCCTGTGAACCCTCCAGAGTATCCAACACCGAACAGCACGCCACAGCCACATCCAGCGGCAAGTCAGCTGATGGCAAAGGAATCTCCCGGGACCAGGACATCAGCCAGCGGGCTATGCGTTCGTGGCACATGTCTGAGCTCACAGGTTTGATCTGAGAGCTAGCTCTCTCCATATCAGCACCTGGGCAAAGTTCAGGAGATAACCAGGGCAAGGACCGCTTCCCAGTAAAATGGATGCGGACAGCAGGCTCTGGGCATAAGTGACACCCGACTCCAACAGTTAAGGATCTGGCACGTTTAAGCTAAGCATCAGCTTGGTAGATGTGTTCAGAGCACGCTGCCACAAATTTTGGGTGCAGCGAGTCTGACACACCAAGAGACCAAAACTGAGATGCCAGACCACGATGAAGGTTCACAGATTCTCACTGGTGCAGGGACACCGTCACGTAAGACGGGGACAGAACCAGTTATAAAGCCTTCGCATCCTCTCCTCCCAGCTGCCTGAATCTCATTTATAAGCATCAGAGAGAAACTTGTGGCTGGTTGAGTCTACCCAGAGGCCGTAACACCCAGCATCAGGCATCCTCGACACAGCCCGCTGCGAGGGAAGATCCGAGGCGGCCACAGAAAGCAAGCAGATGGGCCAGTGAGGGACCCACGGGATCTCTGTCCACTCAACCACATTCCTTCCGGGGCAGGAGTTTCAGAAGCCATGTGAAAGTACGGTTCAAATTTACACGTAGAAAAGAAATACCTCTGCTCCCTGTTGACACCACCTACACCACCTCTTAGGGCCAGGAGAGCAGAACAGCTTCAACACAAGCAGCACTTCTTCCACAGCACAACAAAAGAAAGGAACAAAGGAACTATTTTAGCGACGTTTTATGCATGCCAAGAGACAGCAAGGGGTTTATTCAGAAGGTAGGAAGGAAAGGAAGCTCTAGCAAGAAGCAGTGCTCACCTCAGAGCTCTTCCCATGCAGCAATCACCCCTGCTCCGCGTCAGTCAATTCCAGGTTGGGGGGCTGATTTAATTCTCTGCCCTTGCACCTTTCATTTTCTAATATACTCAATAAACTGCTGCTCTGGGCTGGGGAGATCAGCCAGCCGGCTTCAGCAGCACGTGTTTTCACAGGGAGCAGCCACACCGCCCTGCAAACCCACCTGGCAGCGAAGGTCCCGCACCTAAAGCCATGGCAGGGAAGGGTCTGGTCTCCAGCGAGCCGACAGCCCGTCCCAGAACTCCCAACTAATTGGAATGCTGCTCTAAACCACCAAGCACGTGCAACAAGTACGTTCAAGTTCAATGACAGCCAATTACACCAGTTTTCATGCATGTTTTAGCCTACTTCTCTCTGTTAGCTAGAAAACGAACGCGGCACATGGATCGGCTTTCCACAGAAACGGCTCCTGTTTATGAAACAGCAAACGCCACCCAAATTTTGTCCTCAGGTAATACAGGAGTAAAATTCAAGCTAACCCTTACCCTGGCTAACTTACACTCAGCAGAATAACAGGTAACTCATACGTGAAGGGAAGCAGACTCATTTGGGAAAAGCATTAGTGTTATCAGAGAGGTGGATACTGTGTCTTGGAGGTCATTAAAAAGACTGAGCCTGGAGAAGGGAAGCTCCGGGGAGACCTTAGAGCCCCTTCCAGTGCCTGGGGGGCTACAAGGAAGCTGGGAGGGACTTTTTCCAAGGGCAGGGAGTGACAGGACAAGGGGTGACGGGTTTAAATGGAAAGCAGGGAGATGGAGATGGGACATCAGGAAGGAATTCTTCCCGCAGAGGGTGGTGAGGCACTGGGACAGGTTCCCAGAGAAGCTGTGGATGCCCTATCCCTGGAAGTGTCCGAGGCCAGGCTGGATGAGGCTTGGAGCAACCTGGTCTAGTGGAAGGTGTCCCTGCCCGTGGCAGGGGGTGGGACTGGGTGGGCTTTGAGGCCCCTTCCCACCCAAACCGGTCTGTGACTCTCTGATATACACAGAAAGAACTGAGGTTAAAGAATAGTTGTGCCAAGAGCTGGACCAGCAGCACCGTATGTTGCAGGGTGAGAAAGCACAATGCTGACTCTGACCAAGAGGGGCCCGATCGGAGTTCGGCAGCACACCAGAGCTCCGGCAAAAGCTACATGAGAAGCATCAGAACTGGCTCTGAGGAAGACAACCACAGGCCTTCTTTATCAGCTGTTTCTACCACCTCTTCGAAACCACTTTGTTAGCAGTTCTTTACTAAGCTGGTGGCCATTATCTACTGCTCTGAAGATCAAGAGGAGACTTCCAGCGGGAATCTCCCCAGGCTGTAGTGCTTTTGGCGGGATCTGTCAGCAGCTCCAACACATGCTGGGAACTCAGCTCCCTGTCCTGGCACCCAAGACAACAGCGAGACTGAGGCAGGCTGTGGAGCACGGAGCTTGCATTCCTAACACCCCTCAGCAAAGCCACCTTAACTCACAGGCTGTTCTAGAAATTGCCTCATTATCCCAAGGACAGCAGCCCCATCAGCTCCCTGCACTCCTGTTCCAGATCACCCCATCACAGTTTTCACTAATACCCAGGTCAAATTCTCCCTGTCAAGCAGCAGCCCCAGGAAGCACCACAGCAAATGCCCGGGACCCGAACCTGGGCAGCACATCCTCCTGGTTCTCCAGCTGGGTCAAGGTCTAAAGCCCGCTGGGACACGTGCCCCGTGGCACAGGGCCACCACGACTGTGCAGACACTAGGTGACACTCGCAGGAGGAGTCTGAGCCTCCTTCCGTGCAAACCACCAGCATTCTGTTCCCTGAAAGAGGAATAAGCAGCGCCAGGTTTTCCAGAGAACTCGCGTTTCTGGTCCCTGCAGCCCCAGACACAGCAACACGAAGCACAAAACCCAAAGAACCAGCCAGTCGTAGCCTTGGTTTTTCCAGAAACTTGAGTAGCTTAAAAACAAAGCCTTAAAAAACCCCATTTTGTTGTTTACGGGCAAGATCAAAAAGTTATGCTGAGATGAAAGCATTTCACAGCACGCTGAAGGAAGAGAAGCGTTGGTGGGGTTCATTTAACCAGCAATTAGACAGCTGTGTTGAAGCACGGAGTCCAAGCTTCCCCTGAAGTGACAGAGGCAGGGTAGGCAGTGCCACGCGCAGACGGATGGATTTGATATTCCTCCGCCCCGATTACAGAGGGAGCCTCGGCAGCTAGCCCATGCTGACAGCTCAGCTTCTGACCAGCTAATTAAGCTAGAGGGAAAAAGAAAAGGTAGAAAAGGTAGAAAAGAGGATAAAGAAAAGGTAGGGAAGAGGATAAGGGGCAGACTGCAGCAAACCTCTGGAAGGTGTGAAGATTCCTACACCTAAGGAACTGATGCTCCTCCCAAAATTTTCAAGTTCCTTTAATTGTATATTAAATCAAAACACAAAAGCCAACCCCATCCTGGGCTG
>NW_010250916.1:0-5250 GCF_000690775.1 Eurypyga helias
ATTCTATGATTCTATGAGATGGCCAATAAAACCCGTGCATGGCCACAAAGGAGAAGGACCCCGTGCCAGGCATGACAGTCAGGGGGATTAGTGCTGGGAATCTACAGAGGGGAGGGGTCACCCGTCTTCAAGCCTGTGCCATCCTTTGCTTTCCAGGTTTCAGTTCCAGGTGATCAGCAGAGCAGTGACCAAGGCTTTCTCCACCTGGCACAAGAGGGTTACAGAGAAGCACAGGAAGCGACGAGGTACAGGAGTGGGTCCCTGCTTTTCAGGTGGGGCCCTGTCCCATGATGGTGACCACAGCCCGGTAAAAACCCACTGTGCACGGGGCTGCTCTGAAGAGCCTCCTCCTTTCCCAGGTACAGAGGGGCATCCTGGCAAGCTGCTGCAGAGGCGGGTGAAGTTTTCCCTCCCCGTGCTGCCAAACAAGGCACCAGGGACAGGGCAGCAAGACGTGGGGAAGAAGACTTCTGCCAGGTGACACCCTCGTGGGAAGGGTTAAAGGGATCCTTGCTTCCGTGTCTGGGAGACATCCCTGTTGAACACTCTGGCTACAGGGACTCAGGAAGGTCCCTGACACATGCCCCATGGTTTTTATGAGCTTCTTTGGCCCCACCATAGGCCTCTTAATGGGGAAGGCAGTGGATGCTGAGTGCACCCCACATGACTTGGCTTGTTCTTACAACAGACCTGAGGGGCTGCCCTCTCCCATCCATCTGACACGGCTCAGGAAAGTCTCCCCCTCCCCATGGGAAACAGGCCCACGTGCCCATCTTCTTCTGCCTGTGTGGGGAGCTTTGATAGCAGATGAAGATGGGAAACCAAACTGCCCCTTGCTCATGCCAACTCCTCCTGGTGTCTCCCTGCAGTGTACTCCCCCCGTGCCCAGGCAGCTCCCCTAGAAGGAAGGAGGCAGGCAGGCAGGAGCCAGCTCCCCCAGCCAGGCCCAGCACTGCACTCCCGTCCTCTGATGCCTGCAAGAGAGCGCTGCAGGTACATGCTCTTCCTCGCTCTAACTGATGTGCTGTCTGAGACTTGGCAAAGCATTTGTGAAGGGAAATCCCTCCAGCAGCTGAGCCTAATCCTGCCTGCTGCTGTGTTTTTGTCCCCTCCAGGAGGTCTGGCAGCTATCTACAGAGTGGGAGCAAGGGAAGACGTGCTGGCAAGAGCAGCACCAGCAAGCCAAGGCAGAATGGGCGGCGTGGGAAGCCTGGTCTGCCGGGGAGGACCCACAGCCACCCCAGGTACAGGCAGTGATTGACACTGCTGAGAGCAGCAAGCAGCAGCAACAGCAGCAGTGACCCTGTTTGTCGGGACATCCACGGCAGCAGGTTGACTGACACCCAGCTGCAGGGCAGGGCTGTGCAGCAGGATCCAAAGGGCACTGATAGCCATCAGCCGGGAGGATGGACACGTGGTGCTGAATCTCCCAGCTCCCAGGTCCTGCTGCAGGTTCCTTTCAAGAGGTGCTCTGGGAAACAACACCTCTGTTTCCAGCGGCTTTGCTGACAGTGTCTCCCCCTCGGCAGGCACTCAGCACTGCAGGCACACGGACTCCGCACCCGCCAGCCCAGCCACGGAGAGCGGAAGTCAGCAAGCAGTGGAGGAGGGCTGAAAACCCTCTCCCAGCAGAGGAGATAGCAGCAGCAGCCCAGTGGGAGAGACTGCAGCCTGAGTAAGTGTGTGCCAGCTCTGTCCACAGCCTGGGCCATTCGAGCAGCCGTGACCCCCCAAGAGGAGTCGAGAACTCTTATTTCTGCATCCTGGGGCTGTATAAGAAAGCCTCTGTTGTCTGCTAACACAGGCGTAGCCTGAGTTACCCTATAGCCACAGCCCAAAACTCAGCACAGGGTGAAAGGGTGGGTACATGCGTGACCGGGTGGGTGCAGGGGTGGGGGAGAGCAGAGAAAAAAGGGATCTTTGGCAGAGGCTGAGGGATGATGTTTCTCTGCTGCTGCAGCCACCTTTCCTCACGAGCGGTCCAGGTCCTCCAAAGGCTGGAACCGCATCAAGTGCGGAGGTACATATTCCAGCACGTCACTGAGAACAACAGGCGGCATCGAGAGCAGCAGAGGCAGCTCCCCTGGTAAGTGTCTTCCGAACGGGATGGAGCAAGGTCCCAGCTGCAAGGCCCATCCCTGTAGTGAGGGCAGCCCTGGGGGAAAGAGAAGATTTCTCTGACAGCCCTTGCGAGACAGAAGCAGGTTCTGGAGGCTGGCTTTGGGCTGGACCTCCCTGGCACCCAAGGGGACTGGCTGGGTGCCCAGAATTGGCATTCCACGTGGGACAGTCCTGGCTGACGGCAGAGGGATCCCTCTGATGGCTGGCTCTCCCTTTTCCAAAACAACATGTCCCTCCCTTGCAGAGTGCCAGCACTAAGACACCTTGCCCCGAGCGGGGACAGCTTTTGGGACACTCAGGGTCTTGCCCCACCTGACTCAGCCCCTGTCTGATCAGCTGCACCTGGGACCTTCTCATGGCCTTGGGCACAAGGGGGCTCTTCCCCTCCCCAGACACCCGGAGTCTTCCTCACCAGCAGATGCCACCACAGGTGGCCTGAGCTATGCCTGCAGGATTGCTCTGCCTTCTCCCTCTCCATACAATCACAGCCTTTTCTTTCTTCTTCCCTAGCACTAGATGCTGGTACCGCAGCAGAGGGGAGGGTGCCGGGAGCGGCGGCTCTAGCAGTGGCTGTTAGCCAAGGAGCTGGGAGGCTTATCAGCTGCCGACACACCAAGAAATACAAAATAAAGAGCTGGACTGGCTGGCCTGTGCCTGCTGGTGGATTGGTCTAAAGGGATGTCATGGTTTAGCCCTGTCTGGCAATTAAGCACCACCAGTCGCTCTACCACTCCACCCCCACACACACTCCCAGTGAGGAAGGGTCAGAGGAAAACAAGGGAGGCTCGTAGAAGTTGAGATAAGAACTATTTAATTTTATAAATGAAACTTATGGAGTTACTAACAATGCTATTGCTAATAAGTAATTAAAAGAACAGACAAATAGAACAAGTGATACAGCATCTCATCACCTGCGGGCAGACACAGTCAGGTTCCAGGAGAGCAAGCAAAAATAAATCCAAAGCCCCGAGGAGAAAAACCCCACCCTGAGCCCGGGGGAGCCGAGAGCAGGGGGAAAGAAAACCTTCAACTGCCCCTTCCCAGAGCAATTTCCCTGACAAAAGATGCTAGCTGTCTGCTAATCACCGCCAGGAGGGCTGAGCAAAGACCGCTATGTCGAGAGGAAAAAAACACTCTGCCGGCAAAAAAAAATGTGCTGCCATGCAGAACCTCCGGGGCGACGTCCCCCCCATCTTCCGAGTCGCACCTTGGAAAGTGCCACCCCCCCTCCACAGCCGGCTCCCATTGCTACAGGTATGGGGGTGACACTGACCACTCAGCTTGATGTATTACGAAATGAAGCAAAATCCTTTAGACTGGCCAGGACAGCAGCTCATTGCTGTCTGGGACAGGACATTACCCATCCCTTGTTTCATACCATTTACATCATACTCACATCCCACGCTATTCCATAAACTCTCACATCCCACACGGATATCATTCCCTTAGTCTATGGACCATCTTGTCCATTAGTCCATGACTACAGGTCCCATCAGGTGTGCAGTCGCTCAGGACAGGGAAAGGTGGAAGGGTTGCTGGGATCGTTGGGCACCAAAGCCAGCTCAGGCCAAGTCACTGCTGCGCTTCTGGCAAGGCTGGACCTCTGTAGGGTGGAGTGGTTTGTGCCCTAGCGATTGCCAGTGACATAAAGCTCAGAGCAGGGGTTAGTGGCAGCAATTTATGTCCCTCATGCACTGTAACTCATGGGCTGTTTTCTCCCAGAATCAAATCCCCCTGAGGCACACAGCGAACTTCTCCATCTTCTCTCGTTACCCACCACGTGTGCCCAGGTCCTTGAGCAAAAACAACCCCATGGGTGGATTTGCCTTTGCCTGAGGTGGGAGTAACCCAGACTGTTGTTCCCAGCATAGTTCTAGCATGTATTACATGGACTTTATCTCCTTCTACAGTCCATAGAAGGTTTGAGTGTGCAGGGTCAGCTCAACTGACGGATCCCCTGGTATTAACCAGCCAAGTGGCCTTTGCCAAGTAGCCACCCCCACAGCACATTTACCACCACCCGCGAGTCAGTGTAGAGGTAAAGCACTGGCCGTTTCTCTCATTCAGCAATGTCCAACGCCAGCTGGATGGGCTTTACCTCTGCAAACCGAGTGGATTCACCTGGGCCTTCAGCAGTCTCTGCAACTTGTCGTGTGGGACTCCACACAGCAGCTTTCCACTGCCGATGTTTCCTTATGATGTGGCAGGACCCGTCAGTAAACAGGGCATATTTCTTCTCATTTTCTGGCAAGTGGTTGTACAAAGAGGCTTCTTCAGCCCGTGTCACCTCCTCCTCTGGTGACATTCCAAAGTCTTTGCCCTCCAGCCAGTCCATGATCAATTCCAAGATTCCTAGGCGACTGGGATTCCCTGTGCAGGATCGCTGTGTTATCAGGGCAACCGGCAGGACCCGTCAGTAAACAGGGCATATTTCTTCTCATTTTCTGGCAAGTGGTTGTACAAAGAGGCTTCTTCAGCCCGTGTCACCTCCTCCTCTGGTGACATTCCAAAGTCTTTGCCCTCCAGCCAGTCCATGATCAATTCCAAGATTCCTAGGCGACTGGGATTCCCTGTGCAGGATCGCTGTGTTATCAGGGCAACCCATTTACTCCAGGTAGCATCAGTGGCATGATGAGTAGAAGAGACTCTGGCCTTTGGACATCCATGACAGAAAAACACAATTGCTACCCAATGCCTTCTTAAACAGCCACTCTGGTCTGCACGCAGCAGCCTTCTCAGACTTTAGAGCAGCAGGAAAACTCCAGTCTGTTTCACACAGACGTTTGGATAAAAGTCAGAGCGACAGGAAATCTCAGTCCCACAGCTATTTGTTAAATTTCACAGCAAGCCCTTTAAGCATAAAACAGAAGCAAAAGGAGCTTTCCAAGGAAATGACTCCAACTGTGAACACGGCTGACCTGCTCTGCAGAAATACAGGTTCCCAGCACACCACCAGTTGAACCAACTGCCAGGGCATGAACGGCAGGACCACCCTGTGTTCACACCAGAAGGCGTCACAGATCTTAAGGTGAAGGTACAATGACGACGCTTACTCCTCTGCAATCACAGGCGCTGGCCAACTCTTGCATTGCCACTAGACATCCACGCATGGTCTCTCCCGCTCACTCC
>NW_010250916.1:5611-5964 GCF_000690775.1 Eurypyga helias
GCCAAAGTTCAGGTTCCTTAAGGGTGAAATTATCCCGTCGCCCACCACTCACTCTGAGCAGTGACACAAACCCACTCCTCTTCCATAGCACAGTGCAGAGTGAGAGCTCAATTCTGTGCTCTGAATCAGCCCCTGGAGGAACAGACAGTCACCATCGATATATGGAAGTTGAATTCATTCCTCACGCATAAACCTCCAGGGACAGACGCTGCATGGCATGAATCCTCAGCCAGAGGCTTGTGTCCTGAAACCATGCATATTCTCAACAATGGGGTCAACAGAAACATCCTGGTGGTTGCAAGACACTAAAAATGGTGAACTGTAATTGAAAAGAGGTGAAACCAGAAAAATTT
>NW_010250917.1:0-2914 GCF_000690775.1 Eurypyga helias
CCCCACCCCCCACGGTATAATTATCTTTGGCAATAAATGCTTTGGGCCAAATTCCCAGGTTTTTGCTTAGTATACCAGAACTAGCTGTTTTCTAGCTGTGGTTGATTCTTATATAGGTCTTGTCTTTACTTTTCTATTTTATCAGGTTTTCACTCTTGTTCCTTTTATAAGCATTTGAATATATGATTAGAGTGAGTGCTGCTTTTAGTTTTGTTTAATGCAGTATCTTTAGAATATGTGGAGGTTTTTTTTTTTAGTATAACTTTAATTCATTGTATTCTGTGTCTGTCTTTCAAGTGTTCAGATTAAATCCAAAATAACCTTCCTTAATCTGAGCAGTCTCAGTGATTTGTACAGGTATTTATTGATGACTGCTGGTTAATGTGTAAATTACTTTAACTGCTAAGTGCAAAGCTTTTGTTAGCAATTGTTGGAAGTCGGAAATCGTGCCACTGATAGGGTATATTTAAAGGGTAGGAAAGTCTGTAAGCAGTTTTACAAAATTGTGCATTAAAAAAAAATGGTTTTGTGCATTCGCAAAGATCTTAAAGTTCTCAGAGAATTTACCTCTATATAACAGCAACGCAGGTTGCTGACAAATGACATAAAACTGTAAGATGTTTCTCTATGGTGCTGTTTGATTATAATGCTCTGTATTCTTCTCCCTATTTCTGAAACAGTCTCTTTTATTATTTCGGTAAATAATAAAATGCATAGGGGAATAGGCTGTCTTAATTTGACCATTCTCCTTAGAACTGCTTTTAGAAATCAGATAGTTTAAATGTTGAAGTCAGATGATGATAAATCTGCTGAAATCCATGTATTGCCTGCTTCAGTTTTTTCTGCACTTGTCTCTTTTTTTTTTTATACTTGTCAACAGGGACTTGCGGCCAGTTAGGTCCTAACAAACTCCATGATTAATATTTTATTTGTTATAATTTAGAAATAGTCAGAATAGTAAGAAAGAGCCAGGGCTTTTGTCTCAGAGAAGTTAGGAATTAAATAATTCAAAGGAGAATCGATTTTACTAGTGAAATTCAGAATGTGAGATGTCTGTAGGAAGTAGAGTATTATGATTAATTAAAAATCACTACTTAGTAATTGTAATTCTGAACAAGTGCTCAGACAAAAAGCTAAAATGCGTGACCATACTCCGATAGTCTTCAATGGGAGTTTGAGCACTGCTTGGTTACTAAAAATGTTCCATTTCTTGGCTGTTTTTTTGTTGTGTAGTTTTGTTGTTGTTGTTTTTAACATGGTAAGTATATTTGTTTTGATCTATTTATGAAGAAACTGAATATTAACTTAAAATGCAATCAAGATTTGAATTCCACATCTTCTGGTCTAGCATACAACTCCAGTAACACTTGTTCTGATACTATTTCTGTTGTAAAGCCCCCCAGTATTTTGTTCTACTTACTGAGTATGTGTGTAGGGGAATTTCTTGTAGCTTAAAGAGACAATAAACTGATTTTAAAAGACATATATGTTGCTGACATATGGAGAAAGGAAAAGCTTTGTGAGGGAAACTTTGTTTAAACTGATCTCAGAATACTGTAACTTTCCAACTGATAGCATACCTCTTTTTATCGTTTATAAACAAAACCTTTTTTCCTAACCATGTATGATTCTAACTTGTTCTCTGCTGTTCTTAATTTAGACTATTGTGGTGGAGTACTGAAGCCAGATCCCATACCTTGTTATGCTGAGAAAATCTGTGTTCCATCATTTTCTTTAATGTTGAAGACTTTGTTTATTCAGTGTTTAATTTACTATCCTCTAGGTGACCTAACAGTCATCTAATTTTATTTTTTTAATGACAAGTATGTGTAGAGAAAAGTCAAGGTAATTTGTATGAAACTATTTTTGTCCTATGTTTAATTCTTTTGTCTGGAAAACTAGCAGAAAACTGCCAGGAGTAATGAAATGACTTTGGGTCTGTTTTTTTTTTTAAATCATTTCAACTTAAGCACATCACAATCCTTTGGGAAGGATAACAGGTCAGAAAAGAAGCTGACAAAAATAAACTGTAAAAGAAATTACACAGATCTTAATCTAGGAGGGCCCTGAAATATATATTTTTAAGTTGCATAATGCTGTTATATAATAGTTATAGCTTCTCATTTTCAGTTGCCAAGGACATGGTGTTCCTCCTGCAATTTTGAAAATTTATTTAGATCCTTATTGTAGATAAAGGTATTTGTCTCTTAAGAAGTCTGCATGTATTGACATAGATAGCTGTCTTTCTGCTGTCAATAAATTGCTTAAAATTGTGGTTAGAATATTAGAAATTATTGGTGAAATTATTAAAAAATAAATATATACAAATATGTAAATATTGTGTATTTATATAAAATGGGACCAGGTATTTTACTGATACTGGCTTTCAGACTTCAGTGGAAGACTGGTGTTTTCCATCATTTGAGAAGCCAGGCTGCAATATTTATATGCACATGTACACAAATATATGATAAAATGTATAAAGTTGGAGCCTTAATTTTTAACATAATTTAATTTCTGAGTATATTACAGCCATTTTAATTAGTACATACTGTGCCAACAGAAAATCATATATAGCACAAAAGCAATCATACCATTCACCATTGTACTGGCATCCAGACTGAGTTTTGATCAGAGCTAAAATGAGCTCAGCATTTATCCTGTGTTTGTAGCAGTAACTTCTTTTTATAATATTTGGGAAGTGACTGGTTTTATCAAAGCAAAAATTATTCATTATTCTGCAGCTGTGGTCATCTTGCAATCTAGTTTGTCTTAAGTTAAGTTTTACCTGGGATGAAACGGTGAAGTTTATATAGATAAAATGGAAGGCTGTATTATTTTTCTTCTCTTTTTTTTTTTGCATACTGTGGTTTACTGCCTAAAATGGTATTGAAGTAAACATGCACGAGCGGTG
>NW_010250918.1:0-805 GCF_000690775.1 Eurypyga helias
TCCACACATGATTCTCTGTGCAATTTTTATTATCGTAGAGCTTTGTCTATATACTGTTTTTAGTTTTTTGTACGTATTTCTCCCAGTAATATCCTACATGACCTTTTGGATTTGTTCAACTACATTTGAGTCATTAATGTGCTTTTTCTCACCTGGAGACCATATATATTTTGTGTAACACTGACCCAGAGCTGCTCCCACTCTCCCTGTAATAAAATGGCCTCTACCCTGCACATTTTTCTTCCAAAGCTGGTGTCAGGAGGAACAAGACCCCAAATGTGTGTACTGACTAATGGGATTGGGAGGAAACACCTCTTGGTCACTTCATGACCATTTAGAGCACAAGGGGTGGATTTAAAACTCCTCTCTGTCTGAGTCTAGTGACAGTGGAGATGGTGAGTTTCATGGCGGGATACACCCAGGGCTGAACCATGTACAGCACAGCAGACAACCATCCATCCGGAATCTGGTACCAAAGGGTATTTCCAAGGACTGTGTATGCCCTCAGTGGGAAATGACACCCACAAAGAGAGAAGTCACCCAGGGAGGAATCACCCACAGACAAAGTACTAAATGCAGGTATCCAGAGGCAGATATGGACTCTGTAATCACAAGGGAGGCAGTGAGAAACTGGCGGGCAAGCAGAAGGGAGGATGGAAGTGATTGATGCCACATTTAGTGCAGAATCACGAGCTGCATCTAGGAGCACACAGAGACCCACCGATTGCTCCTGGAAATTGTCCACAGTCCGAAGAGATGGTCTACCTCCACAGGCCCCAAGTAGAGGCAAGGAGCAGCAGTGATG
>NW_010250919.1:0-11413 GCF_000690775.1 Eurypyga helias
GGGGCGGGAAGGGCGGGCTGAGGCGGCTGAGGGAGCCGAGGGGCGGGCTGAAGGGCCGAGGCGGCTGAGGCATCTGAGCGCGCTCCCCGTTCCACCAGCTTCACGCGCGGGGCGGCAGCGTGAGGGCTGGGGGTGCGTAGGCTGCGGTAGGAGTTCACACCTTGGCAGTCAGCAGGGAATCCACTTGGGAGTTCACATTCCCTCAAAACCAGAGCCAGTCGCTGGCTGGCCGTGGATTCCATGGAAACATCCTCTAATACGTTCGTAGGTCAAGGAAAAATCTGGTTCAGGCAATGGAGGTCTGGTATTAGGCTACTTGGCATTAGCAGACACCGTATTACAGCGCCTCATCTTTCGCTCCCTCCGTGATGCTGTACATTCCACACGTATGTGTTGTGCTCTGTTCCCTTGCTGCGCCTGCTGTCTACTTCCACGGAAAGCAAGGGATCAGCCTGGCATGGCTGTATCCTGGCTGAGCAACACGCTCTCCTGTGGGACAAACGCTACTCACCGGTTCCTCTCGGAGTTTCCAAGTGGTACCGCAGCAGAACTGGGTTCTAACTCACGCTGCGAAGTGGGTCTGCAGTCCGGATTTGACGGCTGGTGGCTATGAACGATCTCCACACTGCTGTGTAACCGTGCACTTGTCTGCTAGGTTTCTGTGGCCAGCATCCGGGCAAAATTCTCTAAATTAGGCAGTTTTGCTCTCTGGAGAAGGCTCGAAGGCTTTTGGTTCCACCGATGCACAGATACATTCCCCGTCCTGCATTTTATACAGCTGTTTTAGCAGTAAGGCTACGGACAGAGCTTTTAAGCACTGTGTGGTGACCGCTTATTTCAAGCATGAGGCTGTAGGACTTGATTTAGTGAGGCAAATCTTATCCTCGTCAGTCATTAGCTGCCTGAGACAGAGCTGGCATGCTGACGTTCACGTGCCTTTCAGAACCCCAACGCCCGGGACTGACGTTCTACACCACGAAGGCAGTTCCACGCGAGGCATCCTGCCCAGTCCCACTCTGCTGCTCAGGACATACTGACACAAGCCCTGCTTTCTTCTACATCAGTTACAAGACAATCCTCCCTTCCCTTTTTCTTAGGAACCTGCTAAAAACTTGCAAACGCTACGAATGCCTTGCAATGGCTCCTATTTCTGCAGTGTTTTATGGTCTTTACCACCTTCTGTCACATTACTGACACGATTTGCATGAGAAGATTTTTACCCTGAAGTCACCCTGTTCCTGCCGCCCCAACCTCACTGGCACTGCTTTTTGTCTGCGACACGGCAGCTTACGGTTAACATCATAGAGAGCAGGGAAACAGCAGAACAGTGAGGACATCAGCTCCAAGGGCAGCACTGGAGCTGCTGGGGAAAGGCACATAACTGCTGTGGAGGAGTCTCTAATGGCCCTTGGGTTTTCCAAATCCTGTGGGGAACAAAGGCTGAACTCGGTCAGCTTAAGCAAGACATTTGAAAGATCCAGTTAATTTATAAAATCAAGTTCACTTGCAAACGAGTTTGTAACCAACTTTCACTGCTCACCGGGTGCCTAGGGCAGCGGCCTCCAGTGAGGAGTGCGCAGCCCAGGGGTGTGCAGAGCTGACCCCTCGCCATGTGTAAAGGCAGTTTTCGAACTTCCACTTACACCTACGAGCTTAAAAAAAGAAAACACAAAGAAATGATGCTTCAATCCGTGGATGCAAAGAATCCACGGATTGAAGATGATAATGCGAGCAGAAGCAAAGAAAAAATGGCAGAGCTGACATTTCATCTCCTGGGGCAAGCTTGTCAGCCCCGGCACAAGGCTGGGCTGGTTTTGGCTGGGCTGGAGTTAACTTTTTCACAGTGGCTGGCATGAGGCTGCACTTTGGGGTTGTGCTGAGAAGAATGCTGATAAGGGACTGATGTTTTCAGTGTGAGGCTGTTTTGGGTTTGTGCTCAGGAGAATGCTGATAACACACTGATGTTTTCAGCTGTTGCCAAGCAATGTTTACAGTAAGCCAAGGACGTTTGCAGTGTCTCCTACTGCCCCTGTGTTCCCAGCTGTTTTGCTACAAGAAGCTGGTGGGTGGCAAGAGGTTGTATCATTTGGCTTCTTTTCCATTATTTTCATATTTACATATTGGTAGTAGTGGGTCATCCTTTTTTAATTTCCATATTTGTGTATGCTGTATAATGTACTTTGTTGGTACACATCCCTAATTTACCAGTTAATATGCAGGTGTTGGGAGTGTGGGCTCAGACTGTTTTTACCATGAGGTGTGTGCCACCCCAAAGCCTGGAGCCCACGGTTATGGGGTTGGGTTTGGTTTTCTCTTGGCACTGCAATTCTTTGGCCAGAACTGGCTCTGGATTGCGAAGTTTTTACTGGCCGAGCCAGCAAGCACTGCTGAAGCGCACCCTTCTTCTGGTGACAGAAAGCCAGAAAAAAGCAGCTGGCTGCTTAACTACTCGCTGCAGCCCTGCGTGCGTGAACGTAGGAAGTCGGCAGGCAGGCAGAGGGCATGAGTTACAAGCTCTTGGTGTGAGAATGAATCCATTGGCATCAGACACTTTCAAATTACTCCCCCTCCCTTGGCTGCTTGGTATCCAAAATACACCTGCAGCATCCCAGGGTTCCCTGCGCTGGGGAATCACACCCGGGGGGCTGTTGGCTCCGGATACACGCGCTGTGCTGCAAGCTGGATACAGAGAGACACTGGTTTCCAAAAAGCCCTGTTTCCCGGCCAGTTACCACTTGCTGTCACACCTCAAACCCACAGCAACGCAGCCTTCAACAAGCCCGTCTAACTACCCGGTGCATGGTCATGAGAGGGGCTTCTGCTACTGACGCTGGGTAGAAGTTTCACAGGGTTTATTCCAAATCCCACGCAGCACGCAGCCAAGATGGAGCCTGTAACTTCCGTGACAGCAAGAGCCTCTTCACTGGTCTGGGAGAGCAAGGGAGAAGTTGAGGAGGACGGGAAGAAAACAGGATAGCGTTCCTAGGGATCTTGGACTGCCCACATCAAAAGTAAACACAGTAAGGACTGACGGGAGGAAAGGGTGCAACTTCACACTCGGGTTGGACAAACTCTGTGTGTGAAGTGAACCGGCTGGGAAAACAGCCCAAATGTCCTATTTAGCCTGCTTAAGAACATGCAATTCCACACCACAATCCTGAATTTGCTTCCGAACATCACACAAAATGAAAAAAGAACAGGGAACAGCTTTCCATGGATGAGACTTCCATATTTATTGTTATTCCATGTGCATAGAAAATGGCAGTGAAGTTCCTTATGCGACAGGCAGGGAATGGGAGGGGGTGGATATACTGGACTGGACTTTGTGCTTCAAAATTACACCTTTTGTTTTTAAAGGTTGTTTTTTCCTTTTAAAATCTGTAACATTTTCTTGGACTTTTTAGTGCATGACGTTTCCGACTGCTCTGCAAACGACACACGGCGTCACGGATGGATGGCACTTGAAACCAACGTGGCATTTCCATATTTACACCAACGCAAGGAATTTACAAGACGTAGTAGCGTACAATCCTGACATTCAGCAACAGCAGCAAACCAGGAGCGTCCATTCCACTCTCTGTACAAACTATTCGAACAAGACTTTTATTCACATAAAAAAATCAGCTTTAATTCGCTCAGAACTACGCACCTTCCAGGTTCATTCCACTCAACTCCCCAACCCTCATCACGTCGCCCACACCCTCATCAGACTACAGGAGCTACAAGTAATTATACCTAACACCTAGACAGAGCACACCCAGCCCCCTCCCGTTCTGCTTCCCGACAACTCCTCACTCAGAAAAAGAAAAAAGTCCTCCTCGTTCCTTCTGGGATCCCACTTCCACACTGCACACCCAGCACAGACGCGCCGTCCCACGTCTCTGCCGTAGGATGAGGAACACGCTGCTGCGTTCTCTGATGCTACACCCAGGAGTCGGGGGACCCCGGGTACTGTTCTGCTCTGTACGAAGATCGTCTGGTGGAATAAAAGTCTACGTAATTTGTGGCTGATTTCAGTCCGTACTGCGCTGCGTAGTCGGAGGCAGCAGGAAAGTGAACTCGGTCATCGAAATACGGGTCTTCGTAGCTATGCGGGGACTGCAAGTACAGTCTGTAGGCATCGTAGTTTTTTCTGTTGGTATCTTCTTGGCTGTAGTACAACTGCTGATGCTGTTGACAGAACGACAGGAAAATCAGCTTCCAAAACAGAACGAGCAGAGAAAACGTTGTTTCTCAAACACATTCTCCAGACCCTCTCCCTGGGATGGTGACTGGTACAGCCTACCAGGGACACAGAACAGGCTTCAGCCCTCCACGAAATGCATGGGAGGGAAACGGCTGCGCCTGCCTGCGTGTCTGCGGCGCTCGCTGGCTCCGCACACGTAGCAGAGCACAGGGGGGACGCACGGAGCGTGGCCATGCCCACCAAAACCAAGTCAGGCCAAGTCAGAAGAGTCATCTCAGACCCCACCATAAGAACACCCCAAACCGTGGACTGTGACAGGAAAAGGCAAGGGCACTGGACGGGCAAGTGCTTATGTCCTCCTCAGTACAGGAACGCCCAACAGCAAACGGACTAAGTTAGAGATACTCGATGTGAACTGGCATCTCACATCGGTGTAAGCTCAAAATGCCTTCAGCTCCGCCAAGCACCCTATGCTGCGCCTGCCATCAGTGCCCTTCCCAAGCAGAGCTCCGGAGTCACCTGCAGTCGTCTGTTCTGTTCTCTTGCTGGTGAGGAATAGGAACTGATGTAAATCGGTGAAGGTTTGCTGGAACCTGCGAGAAAAGAGTTTATGGCACAAACGTCAGTCTCTACGCCTCCGGCTGCTGGCTTACCCAGAAGAAATCGTGTAGCACCCAGACACCCGTGTCTGCAGATTTTAGTAGCTACTACTAACGTAACGTGACGACACAACACAGGCACACCTTGTCATAAAACCCGGAGGCGGTTTTGTGCTGCTGGTTTTTGTTCTACGCACTCGGGGTTTCCCTCTTTTTACTCACTGTCACCTCTCGTTTTGCAGCTTGTGTCAAATAGGAAGATGGAAAAGGGAGCTCAGGGAAAAGATGGAATCCTGGCATCATTTAATAAAATACTCTTCTAATTCACAACTGCACGTTATTGTTTATAACACAGTAATACACAATATGCAAAATAAACCAATTTTCTGTGATAGGTAGGGACAGTTGCCTCCTCGACTGTATCAACTCCTTAGGTACGCCCGTCAGAAGTCCCCTCACGGGTCTCTTACCGGTGTACATGTCTTTGTGTGCGATGACGTCGCCCTGGTTACTGTAATACTGCATAGAAGGCTGGGTTCGGTCGTACTCCGAGCGGGGTTCTCTAATTCCCAACAAAGCCGGTGATGAGGACGTGCTGCCAACTGATGGAAACAGAGCGGTTACCAGAGCACGCAACAGCAGCCCTTCCCATGCCCAACCTCCTCTTTATTCTCTCCTCACCCCAGGATTAACTCACGAGAGCTGTGGGTAAAGGACAAAGCTGTCACATGGTTTTCCTGGATGAAGAACCCCAGGGACAAGCGCTACCAGCAACGTACCACGGGATTACGACTTCATACGTTAATGCGAGTCACTGCTCTGTAAGGCGTACAGCCGAGCTGGAGACCTTCCCCGCGGAAGTGTGCACATCACGCCGACTGTTGGCGCTTAGGTGATGATGCTCCCGCTGTTTGATCTTAGGGAAGTTACACTGAAAAGAATCTCTTCAGCCCATCCTGTCACTTGGGACGGGACAGAGTTCCGTCTGCCTGGCTGGAGCATCCCCGTACACTTGTACGCAGGGCGCACTCGGAGCAGTGCAGGAGTGAACCCTTTGTGCCCCAGCTGGCTGGCAACTACCGTGAGGCTGCAGCGAGGGATGCTCATGGTACGTTCTCACAGTGAGCAGCTGCACCTCTCCTGTGGTTGTAACAAGTTCCCCCTGCTAAACCGTCTCTCTTTACAGAGAACTCCGGTTTTGCTCGCCTGGAGATGCCAGCAACACTGGAGAAACACATCATTTCTAGAAATTCAGCTGCAAAATATTACCCAACGAGAACTTCCTCTGTTGGCCGTGTCACTGCGAACCGAGGGGCTCGTGGAGTTTAAAACCAAGGGATTCCGCGTCCCCCCGCAGCAAACGCCCGCGTGCGCCGACTGACCTGACTGTATGACCGGTGACATCTGCTGATTGGCTGTGGACAAAGAGGGATGCGACTTGAACCTCTCCCGCTCTAGTGTGGACACTGGTGTAATAAAGTGACTTTGATTCCATCCATCCTGTGCAGTGCCAAAACGGAAAACATCACAACGGTAGGTCTGTGCTTAACCAAAGGGCTTTTGTAGAGCCATCCCCCAGCGGGGGCTGATGTTGTGATTTACCTTTTTGTAAATGCTGCGGAGATCCCGGTATTGCCAGAGCGTGTTCAGCACCTGGGCGGCTGCCTTGACGACTTTCAGCGATGATCTGGGGGGGTGGAGCGTATCACAGGATCAGAAAGCCACCCAACCCCACTTACAACCAACAGCACTCTGGAGGCACCCAACCGCCCAGCCCTGTGACACCCGCACTGGCACGGCGCGGCGGCAGCCCCGCCACGGGGCCTGCGGGGCCCGATCACGCACAACAATCCTTCCCCCCCCCAACGTTTCCTCCTCAGGTCCCCCACAGCAGCAATACAGACAGGAGAGGGTGCAACAGCTCCCGTCACTGCCTGCAAGAATGAAAAACCACGGGGAGAACCTTCTGTTTAAGTGCACGGCATAAACACCGAGGCCACGTACTTGAACTCCCTGCACACGACTCCTAACTTACTACAAAACCAGATCCGTTTTTAACGCAACCCCCCGTTTCCCGCATTCTGAAGCGCTTTAAACGGGACAGAGACCCGCTTCGGTATGAACTGGGTTGCCTACTTGCCTGTCGCCTCTCCCTTTGGTTATGTTCACCAGCTTCTCTATTCCGCCGGTGTCCGCGAGGGCCTTGGCGTTCTCCATGTTTTTGCTGGTGACCTCGTGCAGAGCGCAGCAGATCGCTGCTACGGTCTCATCCGACAGTATGCTGGGGCCGTTGCCCCCGGGAAGCCGGTTAACCAGATCCCGCATGGCGTATTTACCTAGAGAGACCCACCAAGAGAACCGAGTGACAACCGCGCTTGGGTAGATTTGACACTACAGGGCTCGTCACAAAACCGTGCCGAAAGCGGCGAGAAATACAGGGTCAAAATTATGGGCACCCTCCAGGAATTCCCATTTTACAGAGTCGAGAGAGACTGGAGATCAATTCCTGCCTTTTTGTCTTTTAGCTCAGCATGGGAAGTTGCACTTTTGCATGGGAATGGGAGCGTCTGTGGACAGGGATGATTCGGAGCCAGCAGGACCAGTCGAGGAAGAGCGCAGCTGTATTTATTGCGACTGGAGCTCTGCACATCCCGAGGCACCAGTTACGGGAGGGTTAAATCCCTACAGTAACCTGGAGTTTCCTTCTTTCAGACACCGTTCACCTTCCTTGTTACCCACAGGAGATCAGATCTCAACTGCTTCAGGTACTGCCTGATGCGCAGGAATAGTCACGCGGAAGCGAAGGACGGGAACTAGATGGTCTTCAGGGTCCCGTCCAACCCAAAGCATCCAACTGCGGCCGAGCTGCGGGCCTGTTCCTGCTTAGGCTGTGCTGCTAATTGAACGGTTAATTGATCTTACTGAAGACACATATTTGTATGTAAGAGCGCCTGAGGAAATGGAAATTATCCAAGAAGGAATTCTGCAAATGAAGGGAACAACCGGCAAGCCCCCACCAGCAGCTCTGCACACAGCTCATCTTTCACACACGCCTGCACGGCCCACTCGATGTGTTGGAGACTGCAACCCCAGTCTCTCAGTCTCCTTGGAGTTCGGACCACGCAATCCCACTATTCCCGCCCCTACCAACAGCATCAAGTCGGATAAAGTAGGTAACAGGCACAGGGTGATTTCTGACCCGCTACATGTCTCCAAGCATTTAATACAGGGATCACTTTCAGGGCATCTGGAAAGCAGATCCCTGTGCCGTAGCCACGGCTCTGACAGGGGGGACACGTGGGGGTGCACTCCCGAACGGAAACGCTCTGCCAGCAGGAGGGAAAGTCCCGAGAAGAGAACACCACCGGAGCATGACCCGTATGTGGCTGGTGCTACGACAGAACTGTCTCTGGGCTGACTTCTGACGGACCCAACACCACACGCTGCAGGGAAACGGGCTGTGACATCCGAGACGGAGAAGGTGCACAAGAAAACCCTGTTCACCTGCAGTTACCGTTAAGAACGGCGACACTCTGCTCTGTGTAAGCACTAGTGACGTACTTATCCCACGCGTCTACAGAACCCAAACTGCTTCTGTAACCGAAATGCAACGCTCTGAGACCGTTACGTGGGTCAGCAGGGCTCATCTAGGCCACGGCAGTCGGGAGCGGAGGGTGAGGCGTGTTCAACACTTGCCGTAACAGACCGAGACTCCTGATCAAGGCAGGAAAACGGGGCTTGGGCTGCTGCTAAATGCCAGCTGAGACAGGGGCAGAGGAATGCTGGACGTATGAAATGCTCAGACTGGCCCAAGGAAGCAGTAAGTTGTTCTGGCAGCCACCCTGGTTGTTACCGAACGCAGCACCCGCGCTGCTCTGCAGCTGGCTGTTCAGGGAACCGTTCTGCTAGCAGAGGATTTCCTCCCTCCCTCCCTGCCCCATACTGCTACCTGATGTACGGCAGGGCTGCCCTGCCCCATAGGGCACGCAAGGGACCTAGAAGCCCGCGAGAATGTTACCCCCCGGCTCCAAGAAGTGGAGCTGTGCTTTCTGCCATGTTTGGACTGACAGGTTCCTGCCCAGCTTAGTTCAGCCAGGGTGATTCCCCTCCCGTGTGAAGAGACCGCCACGCAGAACGGCTGAGGCTGACCGAAACGCCAATCCCGTGGTCAGGGATGCATTTGTGTGCCACAACCGACACGGCGTGGGAAAGGCAAGGCTTCCGGGCGTCGGGTGTGTTGCCGGCACACGGCCCGGCGTCAGTAATCGCGCTTCCGCCACCCAGTCCCGCACTCACCGATAAGCTCCTTGTTACGAACGTCCAAGGCCATGTTCCGCAGGGCTGTCGCCACGGACGAAACCACCCTGTCGTTGTCCATTCTCAGCAGCTCCACAAGGATCGGCAGTCCTTTCTCCTTCCTGACGGCAGCTCGGATGTAGGCTGCGAACTGCAACGGGACCCCAGTTACCCACGGACCTGCAGCGCCCGGGCGGACGCGATCTCCTGCCGGGCGTCGCGCTGCGCCAGGCGACAAGTGAAACGCGGCTCGTTTCTACTGGTAGGAAGGGTGGGCTCTTTGCTGTGTTCCCTCACCCTCCTCACAAGGTGGTCTTGACAGACAAAATGCCCTCACAGACGAGAAAGCACTGAGAAGCAAACAGGTTGCTTTTTGTTGTTTTTAAAGACCAATTTTACGTGATTTCACAATGAAAAAGTCTTTTCTACAGCAAAGGAAGCAATTCACTTTTATTTTAATCTCCACACTAACGAAGTCTTCTCGTGTGGTGCTCCGTAACGCGTCGCATGCACGGCCTCACGCGGGAACGGAGGGAGGGAAGTAACCCGAACAACGAAGCAAACACGCAGTCTGTTCATGCTGGGCCTGCTGTGCCAGTGCCTCCCCAGCACAGCTCCAACCGGAGGCTGCTGGCAGATTATTCTGGCCTCACACGCAGCGGGAGAAGCCCCTGCTGTTTGTTTAAAACAAAAGGTACCATTTCAGTCCCAGTTTCCAGACTGCTCTTCCTGTCTGCCCCCTTCGCCACTGCCCTTCCCCGTGGCACCCTCACCGCAGCACGGGAGCACCAGGGACACACGCCGCAGCAGCGCTCGGACGCGTGCTACAAAACCACGTTCCTTCCAAACACGTTCCAGCCGCGCATTAAACCCTGGCTAAACCACCTGCGCTGGAGGAGGAGCAGGAACGCGCGTACCTTCCAGTTGCCAGCGGAAAGGTTCTGGAGAGATCCTGCAGAGCCCTCTAGAGTAGCTGGATTGGAGCTTTCTGCGAGGAGCGTCAGGTACGGCTTCACCACGGACGGGTGCCAAAGCATTTCCACCCCTTTAGGAGACTTGGAAAATCCTGGTATGGGGCCAACTCCATCCCACTGGAAAATGAACACATAAGCACAGGAAACCTCTGTGTTTTCATTCCACATGGGCTGGTTTTTCCTCAAGCTCCGTACCCCCAGCCTTAGCTGCAGCTGGCGTTGGACACACAAGGAAAACACAAACCTGATCCTCCTGTGAAGTTTTTTTTTTCTTCTTCTTCTTCTTCCCCCAGCAGCTCGGCTCGGAGTCCTTGCCAGGTGATTCCTTTCCTAACAAGTCATCCAGTTCGTTGATGCCCAGCAGGCGCGCCTGCGGCACCTCCAGCTCCAAACGGTAGGACAGGTTTCTCAGGGTACACACGCAATTTTCCACCGTCTGGAACCAAAGCAGAGTGACGCCATGTAGGCAGTTCCCTCCTTATAGAGCGACGGAGCGAAGCACGCAGGGGCCAGAGGTGGCTGAAGCACCGTCACCGCCCTCTAATTCCGGGCCTCAGGCGCTGCTTCGCCTGCTGCTCCGGGCAACCCGCGCTCTCCTCGGATACCCTCCAACATCAACACGTTTGTAACAGAAATCTTGACTACAGTGGCTTACCTTTTAGTATTCTGGCAACGAAACCCTCGCTTACTACTGTTTTATTGGAGAACGAATACTCCGACACCGGGGAAGCGAAAAGCAGAGCGCTGGCTGCGCAGAACGTGACCGCGCGTCAGCGCACGGGGGGGGAGGCGCAGCACAGCAAAGCACGTTGGTGCATGCGCGACACAAACCGCCGCCGGAACACGCACGCACCTTGCTGTCATAATCGGACGTGTTCACGCATGTGTGGATGACATAGAGCAGGGAGTCCACCAGTCCCTCGCAGGACCTCATCTGCTTCCGAGCTTCTTCGCCCGCGGAGCTGAGATTCCTGAAAACGGCAAAGGAGCACGGAGCGTTCCCAGACATGCACAATCGTCCTGTTAGATTGTGACTGACCACGGGAAGGTAAAGGCAGACATGCCACGTGTGCAGCAGCCCACCCCCGCCCTCACACAAGACAAGTAATTTGAACCCTGCAATGTCACCACAGCGCTGGCTCAATGGCAGAACCAGCCCTAAGCAGAACCCCCAGCCCACAGGCTTTTCCATTCCGCGCCCGCTCCGTCGCGCTCTGGTTGGTGTGTGCTGTGGGAGAGGCACCGAGCGGGTCAGAAACACCCTCTGTAGCCTCCCCCAAACTGGATCCCTCCAGTGAGCTGCTCTGTGGTGCAGCCCCCGCAACGCCTGTGGTACCGCTACACAGGCAGACGTACGT
>NW_010250919.1:11453-24037 GCF_000690775.1 Eurypyga helias
ACAAATATTTGCCATCAATGCCACCACTGCCAAGCCCAAGTGGCTGGGCGCCTGCTCAGGACCGTACCGCTGCTGACAGGCCACCGGGCCTGGCCAGAGGGGCCCTTTCTCCGGGCATACGACGGCACTACCTCGCTGGCACAGCCCGGTGAGCGGAAGCAGTGCAAACCCCTCACCCTGAAAAACCCAGCGAGCAGCCAAGTAGCTCACGGGGTGGTGTGGAGCCAGGGGGTTACCGGCAAACCCAGCCACTCCCGCTCTCCGTAAGCACAGTGCGCTGACGCTGCTCCCTCGTGGAGCGCCCGTGAACCTCGTCAGGGAACGTGATAAACCCTAGCAGTGAGCAGCAACAGCTCAGACGCTCCCCCGAGCCCCCCGAACCAGCCTGCCAGGCAGCTTAGTCCTGCCTCGTGTCACCCCGAATGCCTTCCCCCACACTTCCACTGGGGAAAGTCACAGGGGGAATAGTTCAGCACTTCCTTCCTGACGCTGTGCGCACACAAACATCATTCTTGCAACGTATACATTGAAACAAAAGAAATTAAACAGTAAATAGTCACCAAATATAGCTTTTTCCTAAATAATGTTCGTAAGCCCTACACACAACTCAAAAATTGCAGTAATTAATAGGGAAAACGTGCAACGACTGTAATTTATACAAAAAAACACCCAAAACGCCACCACTCGCTGTTGCAGTCAACATCTCCTGGTGCCTGACTCTGAGCTCTTCATGTTTCTCTAATATGGAAAACCCCAGACACAAAAGCTGCCGAAAAGACAGAACTGCACGTCACTGCCAGAATGCAACAGCTCTTTGTCTTAAAGACTAGAGTCTAACATGGAAATAACACGCGTGTCCCATACCGGGAAGTGTCCAAGGCCAGGATGGATGAGGCTTGGAGCACCCTGGGCTATGGAAGGTGTCCCTGCCCATGGCAGGGGGTGGCACTGGGGGGCTTTGAGGTCCCTTCAACCCAACCCATTCCGTGATTCCATGACTTGCTGGAGAACACAACCGTGAAGGGATTATTCCAGAGCAGCTCCTCACCTCAGGCACCCGGTAGTATTGCGCAGAACCAGGGACGTCTGAAACTTGATCTTGTGATCATCGTCGAAGGAAGAGCTGTTCCACCCAGAATGTGGCACGATGACAGCGCTCGTCAGCGTGGACAGAGCGTCTCTGATGATTGTCATCTTGACTGCGTCGCATGAAGACAAGTTCCAGAGAACCCCTGGGGAGAGATTCCCATCGGAGCGAGGTCAGGGGAGACTTGGCAAACAATACAACGCGCAGTCAGCAACTGGAAAGGCATCACGTCGAACGGGAGACCATTTAAAGCGAAGCACAGTCCGCAACGCGACTTGAGCGCTGCTGGTGGGTGAGTGGTCAGCCAAGCGGCTGCTGACAGACTCACTTCACAGGCAGAAGTCCATGGGCTACCAGCCCACTGCCACCCCATGAGCCAGGGCCTGGGAGCAGAGTCACTCACCACGGCCACCAACAGGCTGCCCACCCAGATGCTCCCCAACTCCCGTACGTGCCATTTTCTGTCCTTCAACACGTTTACACAGGTTGGGTCGAACCTATGAATTCTGCAAGATCTGATTTAAGACTTGCCTGCGGGTGACAAAAAAGGCTGCAATGAAAGGGGAGTCCATGGAGAAACACCCACCCAAGCCCCAGTGGAGTGTGTCAGGGAATCACACCGGGGAAGTGACCCTCAGTGCAGTTACCCCGAGGGTCACCGAATCCAGGCTTCTGTGCCGACACTGGAACTGTCAGGAATCAGTTAGTGATCCCGCAGTCACAAACCCACCAAGGTGCAAGTGAAACTCCAGCCCATGCGCTCCATTCCAGTCACCTCTTGTTCCAGCCTCGGCCGCTTCCGAAACCCATCCGCACCACCGTTCTCTGACTGTTTCTATGCCAAACTCACCTGTTACGAGCTCTTTTATCTCGGCATCGACAGACTTCCGCAGCAGTCGTAACAGGGCAGGTATCCCACCAACGTTCTTCATCGCTATCTTGTTCTCGTCCGTTGACTTCCCGTAAACGAGGTTTCTCAGTGCGCCGCAGGCGTTCTTCTGGACTTCCAGGACTCGGTGATCCAAGAGATCAACCAGGTGCTTGATGCCTCCCAGCCTGCACACCTAGAACCCAGGGTGTCAAAGGAGACCATCAGCACCCGTTTCACCCGGCAGATTTAAGAGGCTTTTATGTTATTCACAAAAAGTACGTTCTGTCCTGGTTCAGGAAGAAACATTGTTGGTGAATCCCAGTAACTTGCTGCACTGCACTGAAACTTGCTGTGAAGCCCAAGATCTCCTGTCGACAAACCTGTAGACAAATAATGGCCCAAGAATTCCTAAATAAGCTGTCACGGCCCTTATAAAGCAGCAAAATTACCTACAGATCTGTCCACATCCCATCATCACTGCAATCTTCACCGGAACATCAAACCAGCCCCAGCTTCCCATCCGCCTCCCAGCAACAGGGAACTGAGCTGGCTCCCACCCCGCACCAATTCATTACCGCAACGTTTACCCTGAAAAGAGCAGGTAGCCTGCACGTAGACCACAGAGGGAAGCAAACTCCTCCACATCAACAGCTCCCAGCGGCTCTGCCAAGCCAGCAGCTCTTGGGATTCTACAGATTCCCACAGTAACCGTCATTTTCCCCCAGATGGATCCTTCCACCCCACAGACTGACGCAAACGGCACCCTCTGGGGATTTCTAGGGTTGGATTCCTTCCCTTTGCCTGATGGGTCACTCAGTCCCTATGATTCCTTATAATATCTTGATCAAAACCAATGGAAAGCCTGGCAGAGTTCCTGGTTTTCTCAGTCTCTCACTCATCAAGGGGTTACACAAAGCAGGCTCCGGCAGACCTACGTGACCGTCCTGCTGTGGTACACAACCTCAACGCCAAGTGTTTCCACATCATTTCCATGCAGCCTCTCAGGACGGGGAAAATCTGCTTTTACACACACCGAGGCACCTCAGCATCGGCAAACATCTGCTACACACCCCCAGCGGGGTAGGAAACACTGCGTCACCACGGAGAGCCCCAGAAGAGGTGAGAGGTCTCGTTTGTCACCGTTCCCCCAGGCAGAGAAGGGCCCTCGACAGTACCTCCGTTTTCACTTTGTTGTCGCCGAAGCAGAGGTGCTGAAGGTAGGCAGCTGCGTTCGCCTGCACCGACGGGAACTGGTGTTGCAGCATGTGGATGACTTCGGGCAGCTCTGGGTCCCGCCAGGCAAACTCCCTTCGCAGAGCAACACATCGAGAGCAGGCGTTAGTTAACGGCCCAGCGACCGAGCAGAGCGACTACCGCACCGCAAGCGTTTCAACACTTCTGCTCGCGTTCTGGAGTGTCGGGGCTGGGAGGGAAGCCAAGAACACCTGCGTCACACCAGCCTTTAGTCTTCCCGCTGGAAGAGGCCGCGTTCTAGCCCCTGTTCTCGGGTCAGCTTGGCTGTGGATCCCACGCACTAGCACAGCACAAGCATACCGACTCAAACGCAACGCACCCTCCCCAGACTTAACCGTACAACGCTGCAGGCACCCCCGAACGGCGCTGCTCAGGCGCAGCTCTTCCACACCACACGTTCTTCCCAGCCTGAAGCCAACCGTACCTCAACAAAAGCTGCACGGCCTGAAATCCCATCGCCAGGAGAGACGCTGGAAGTTCACATAATCTGAGCACTTTGGGGAACGTAAACGTAAAATCATTCAAACCAAATCCCATCATTAAACAAAACGATGTTGTGCAGACAAGTCCTGGGAAATCCCTTGGACGTATCCGTGCCCAAGGCAGGGATGTGGACACAAACACAGAAACGTTTGCTGGGTGACCTTCCTTTGGCAAAGGCGGGCAGAAAAAAGAGTAGTCTCTCAGTTCTCCCACTCTCAAACACAGGTAAATACACCACAAAGGCTCTCTGGCACCAGCACTGGCAGGGCTTTTCAAGGGCTACAGCCAGCCCAGGCAGTCCGGCCTGCCCAGGATTCCTACGGCCACCAACCGGGGCACAGTCAGGTACGTGCCGGCTGCTCAGCCACGTCGAAGCTCGTTTCTCCATACTAATGATGGAAGAACTTGAGGAAACGTCCTTCTAACACAACGATCGCTTGCTGAACAACCCCTCTGCTCTAGAGTGATGCTTTCCGACAGCCCAGGCTGCGCCCACGGCAACACACGCCCCTCTGCCACAGCTGAGCGTGCAACTCCAACTGGAAGAGGCTGGAGCCGAAGGGAAAACCGTTCCAGGGTGAAACCACAGGACAAGGAGGTGCATCAGGAGTGAAAACTGAGTCACAGCTTCCTCACAGTCCCCGGTTACGAGGGTGAAGCATCCCTAGTAAGAGGAACTTCCCACGTAAGCCACGCCAATACGGGCAGTGGTCGCGTGCAGCTCGCAAGCATTACGGAGAGGCAGGATTATCCTGTTAACGTCATTCGGATGAACGTACCATTCCGTTAAATGGAATGAATCCTCTCAACAGCTACTAAAAAAAGAATTCTATTAATTCCCACTGAAACGAAACAACAAATCAAACAGTGCTTGTGTTTCTGAGCCTGAAGGACAGGCCCAAACCAGAGAACAACGAGCTGATGTTCCGAGCTGTTGGAAAGCCCACAGGGAGTCAGCGCGCGACTCCCACCTGACCACAGGCTCAGCTGCCTTTGTTCTGAGCTTATTTGGTGCCCTGACGTTTCCACACCGAGACTCCCGCTCATCCTGGGGGCCATGCCCTCCCTGCGAGGTGCTCTGCTTCGGCTCCCTCCAAACCAGAGAGCGTGCCGTGTGCTTCCATCACCCTGCAGCGTCCTGAAGCTGCCTCAGCGACCCGCCAACCCGAGGGCAATCACAGACCCATCACCGAAGACAAACAGCACCATAAACCCGTCCAAGCTTTGCACGGACGGGGTTTCGGCACTCCCACCTGGAAACACAAGGTTCTAATGAACAGTGTCTGATGCACTGCAGTGAGAACGTTGCACCTGCCCGTGCCCACACGGCAGCCAACGGGGAGCTCCCGAAAAACAGGAACGCGGGCTGGTTTTCAGAGGGGACACCGACACTGATGTTTACTTAGGTCGCTCTGAAATTCAAGCAGGCTGCTCATGAAAGATTCATTCAGGTTAATTAGGTACCTACTTTCTCATCTTCAAACCCTGATTCCTGTACAGAGAAAGCTTACTACAACATCAGAGGTTGCTCTGTAGTTACCCAAAAGGAGTTGGAATAATCCAGTCAATTCTCACCAGATTTCTAAGTATGTCCTGCAATAACTTCTACATGAAGATAAACAGGGAAGAAAAACACCGCAGCAGCTAAAAGCCCCAAGCTGCCCTTTCTTTCTGCAGCAAGCAGACTGCATTCACTGCCCTGGATCTCAACACCGAGCTAGTCACGACGGTTCAAACGACGTAAAACTGGAACACGCACCGCGAGGTGCCAAATGCAGGCAAGGGATGTACATACAGGCTCATCACAGCACAGGTGCGCAAACGGACTTGCCTGGGGTCCTTCTGGATGCTGTCTATGGACGGAGAGCGCGTGGTCCCATCGTCGGCGGGCGTCGCGTGCTGCAGCCTGTTGTAACTGGACTCTGAGAGGCGATACTGCACTGACCTATAGGGTTCCGCATAGGTAGCTGTTGTGTTCAGAGTGTAATTATTTCTTTGGTATGTGAGTGTGCTACGCTGACTGGATGATCTCTGCAGATTTCCGACCCCTAGTATAAAACCAGTGTTAAAACAAAGCGGGAACAAAGGTCTGTTGAAGAGCAGAGGCAGTACGTGGTAAAAGCGTCAGCAGAACCCCAACCCCAGCCGGAGAAGCGCGCACCAGGCCCAATGCTGGGCGCTATTGCCAGCTCTAAGTGACTCAGCCTCCCGGGCAAGGCCCAGAGGCCACTTACAGAACTACAGGTCTGGTGGCAGCGGGCTCGTGCCTCAGCCTGCCCCAGCCAGTACTTAAAGTATGAAACACATCTGGGACCACCAAGCGGGAATCGGGATGCAAAACCCTCTCGAGGTTTGCAATGAAGTGCAATTGCTGGCGGCGAGGTCAGTTTGCCAACTGCAGTCAAGAGGGAGGACAAATCAGCACACAAAACCGTGTCTAGTGTGCATGACACTCTCCCTTCCCAAACCCCAGGTACGTCTTCCCTGAGAGGGCAGGATTTCACAGGTTTGAGCCATCACGGTAAAAGCAGGAGCATGCATCTCCCTGACTGCGCAGGGTGCCACTTTCTGTTCCCCTGCTGCCACATCCTGCCAAACCAGGCACGCTTGCTCCGGGCGGCAGAGGGCAGGAGAACTGGGACCATCCCGCCCTCTCAGTACTTCAGTTACGGAAAGAGCACCACAAAGCCGTGTGAAAACACGCCGTGTGAGGTGGGCACTTCGGGAGTTACCGAGGTGGAGCACTAACAACCTGAGAGATTTGGGAATTACTCCACTGCACAAATTACTAATCAGCCCTAAAGAGTAAACCGCACAGCAACACGTAGGACATTTCTCTTCACAGCTCCCACGCCGCTCTACAGCCGGCGCGTTCGCAAGGGACGAGTCGCAGTTCTATGAAACCCACGGAAACATTTCGGCTCCAGTATGTGACCCCAGGTCCCACCAGCATCAGGTCCGGAATTATAGCACCACTCTTTGCCGTGAAGCCGGGTGCACAGGACTGTCCCTGCCAAGGGGCGGTGGGGAACTCCAGCGTGTCTGTCTGCATCCATCAAGGAGCGAATACGAGGCCCCTCAGCGCGTAAGGGAATGATGCACTGAGAACGCAAGGGGAAGCAACAAGCTTTTTGTGCCACAAAACAGCTTTGTGTGGATGTACCTGCACATGTCACATCAAACCGGACCGTTCTGACCCCACGCTGGCAGCGACAGAGCCCCAGGAACGTCCTGCAAACCTCACGGAAGCTTTTGAACTCCTGCTCCTTATTTCAAGTCCTTCAAACCTCGTTTCTGCTATCCTGTAACATCCAGCTTTTCCTAGTGCGCCGGCTTTTGGTATCTCCTACGTTTCCCACAGGTTCCAGAGACGCTCCCGTAAGCAAGCGTAAGCACCCAGCCCACGGATGGGGTCTGGAGGCCCTTACCCACCTGACCCTGTTCGGTACAGGGCTGACTGGGATCCCTGGTGCAGCTCAACCGTTCCGTGGTTTGGGCTGCGGTACACGGGACTGTAGTACGTTCTGCCCTCGTAGATGGGGGTGATGTGCAGCTCAGGAGACACGGCTGACCGCAGCTCTTGTCCTAGCTGACTGTGCTGACTGGCGTATGAACTCCGCAGGCCTAAAACCAAGAAGAGGGAAATGCGTACTCAGCCCACATCAATTACCAATAAGAACACTCTCGTGCTTGGATCTTCCTGCTTTTAGCCAAGAGAAGTGTTAGTTGCAACCACATTACAAAGATTTCTTCATTAAAGCTCTTTCCACTATCCAATGATCCGTACTGAAAGGTTCACTGCCAAAACAGCATTTCTCTGATGAAATGATTTGCCCATACACTAACAACTTTTATGGGTTCCAACTCCATTCTTTGGGCAGCGTTTAGAGCTGAAAGTCTAAAACACAGAGAGCAAAAGCCAAGTCAGCACGTGCAGGTGAAGGGTTCAGCGGTGACAAGCTGGGAACCTGGCAGTTCTCAAGCAGGGCACAGCCTACAGCGGGGTCATGACCTCGAGCATGGAACACCGGCAGCAGTAAGGGCACAGGCTGCCTGGTAGTGGCAGCAGAGACTCGAGGATGCGGAAAAGCCCTTGTGAAGGTTGGCACAGCCTGCCTGGACTTCCCTTCCCGGTCCCTGTGTTGCACTGCCTAGCCAGCCCCCCTGCCTGCCCGTCTGCTTCCAAGGCTTCCACCTAAAGCACCCTCTTCCCAGCTTGTGGAAGCTGCAATTCCAGAGTCTGCAGGGAAGCACTAATGCACTGCAGGGGGGTGGAAAACCAGGGAGAGCCTAGGGAATTCCGAGAGTCCTTCACCAGTCCCGCTGGAGTTCTGCCAGCTCCGCGCTGTCCGAGGGCACAGCGTTTGCAGCCGAGGGGACGCGGCGCCCGAGGGACGCGCGCCCCTGCGCTCAGCACCTTCTCCCGTCTCTTTTCACAGGAAGGCACCACCTGCAGTTCCGTTTTCTCAGAACCTGCGCCACAGGGACGCCCTTCCCAGGGACTACGCACAGAGGGAAGGGAGGACGTGATCACGCACCCACCCCTCCTCAGCTCACCCAGCAGGGAAGGGGTGTGGGTGCTAGAGTACCTGCCCTCCCCCTCCCACCCAAACTTCCTCTCAGAAAGCTGATCACGTCTGAGCTCTTCCCTCTCAGGGAACACTGAACTGATTTGTACTGGGAACGTAGACGTCCGTACGCCGGAGCAGAGGGCAGCCGGCAGTGCAGACTGCGCCGCCCGCCTTCACTCAAACTACTTGACCGCCTTCCGTGTCAAACTGACCCTCAGCAAATGGGCAGGTTACCCCGCCTCGCGGGCAGAGGGGAGGGAGAAGACACCCTACACCTTCTCCCGGGGAATGAGAATATTTGGGGATTTCCTGCAGTGCAACAGCTCAAAAGAAAAGAGAGACCGCAGCCTGTTCAAAGGAGCGTACGGTCTAACTGCCAAGTCACCGGGTCTGAGCATCAGACGGAAACCGGCACCGCACACGGAACTTGAAACATAAGGTAACTGCAGCTTACCAAGAACCGCCTCTGAGCTGAACGGGTCCCGCATCTTAGGGCTCTGCTTCAAGCCAGTATCACAACGGCTACCTGTGCTGGAGTCCTTTGAGACAGCCTGGACATGCTAGGGGAACCAGACTACAATTCCGTGGTACCAAGCCACGTGTTTTAAGGATGAACTAGGCCTAAAGCTGGTTCTAGCCTTGTATCTTCTACCTGGTTAGAACCTGCACAGACACTTCAACGTGCTTTAGCTCTGAAAGTACCGAACAGCCTCTGTGCAGAAGACTCAGATTTCACGTAGCCACTTGAACCAGACAGTTCGGTGCCATGGCTGGCGGTCTACGAACGAGAGAGATGGGACTCTCGGGGCACTCGGGGTATGACTGTGTGTGAGGTCAGCATGTACAATGGATTTGATACACCCACTACTAGTGCTGCACTGTTTCACCCGTAAAACAACTGTCGCGTTACCGGCTCCGCAGCCGTAGGTTTGTACCAGGCCTCAAGCTGCCTGTAGCGCCTTCACTGACCTGTAAGGCTGTCTGGCCGCGGGGGGACCATTCTCTCATAGATGTCGTACTGCTGTCCGTATTGTTCAACGTCATGAATTGTTCTCTGCAGCGTCGTCCCCAAATGCTGCGGAACCGCAGTCATGCCAGAGCGCTTCGGAGAAGAAGATCCCAGCTGAGTCTGGGATGGAGAACCTACTCGGGTTTGCACATCAGTAAGGGCAAGAGGAGAGCCAACTCTGGCCGAGGTTTGGTATTGGGAAGTCCCACCGTTGGGATTTGCCGTCTGTCTGGACGTAACCGAGCCGACACGCCGCACAGCCGTTGGGGAGGCAGGTCTCTGCGCAGCATAGGGGGATGCCGCCCGCTGCGCGGGCAGAGTAGTGGATGAGTACGTGTGAGAAGCAAGGGATCTCTGCTCAGTAACCGATGGGGAACCATACCCGCTGCCCAGAGACGTTCGCAGCGACCCCCGGGAAGGGGAAACACCCGTGCTGACCATGTAGGAGGGAGACTGGGCTCTGGATGGGACTGAACTGACACGCCTCATGACTCGGTTGCTGGCGATATTTACCGAAGGCTGTTTAAAAACAAAAACATTCATTAGTTTCACCAGTAGGCCATGGAGTGGACACCCTTCTCCCACAAGACAGAGATGTCAACAGGAAATGCACAAAATCCAGCGGCGTGTGAAAGCAGCTCAAGAGGCACTTTTACCCTAATCGTAATTCCTTCAACTTTCCCCACAACTTCTTCCTAATCTGTATCTGTCAATCCATAAAACGACAATCTAACATTAAAAAAGCACCTGTTCCTCACTCTTACTAGGCTTTCCATGCTAACAGGCAGCTACGCTTTCTTCCCTCACTGCCCTAACACGTTGGAAATGCAGGAGCACAACGCCAAGAGTGTTAGCGTAAGCTGACAGGGTGTTGTCGCTCGCTGCCTTGCCACCGTTCTCATTCGTGACAGAGGAGGAGAAAACAGCCGGGTGCGGCAGAAGGTACCGAACACGAGCACAGGAACACAGGCACCATCTTCGCTCAAGCACTGCAGACAGGCTGTGTTCCAGCAGGTTTCCCCAGCATCACAGCTGAGCTGTGAGGGAGCGACGCTCCGCCAGAGCACGCTGCAGGCAGGCGCCCTCCCAGGCCGCGCTTCATGCCAGCCACAGCAGACGAGCCCGATCGCAGCCACGCTGACCGCCAAGGCCAGCTGGTCCGTGCCTGCTGCAGGCCCTTCCTGCTCCAAGCAGGGAGCATGATCTACTAACATCGACCCCAGCCTAGGCAACGGTAGGCGCAGCGACAGCGCTACCGTCTCCAGCCCCGGGTTACGGGCAGAGAGAGGGCACTGCTTTGAGCATACCTGGACCGACGTCTGCCCTTCCGCTCGCGAGCTCCTCACCAGATGGTTGTTAGCGGTTCCGGTAAGGGAATGCTGCTGCCTGGCTTCTGCTTTGCTCAAGTTCTGGCTGTTCGGGAAACTGCTTACTTCCTGGTAACCACTGTCAGAGTAGGAATTCATCTGTGTTGAACTCCTTGAGTTACCTACAGACCCTGTAAACATGAAGCCAGCATGAGGACAACTGCACAGAAAGAAAACATTTCAAACTTCGTTATCTGTTTAACTGGCCGTTTCTGGGCAGCGAACGCAGCAACACATTCTACTATTAGAAAGCACACAACAGACCCTCACTTTCATGGAGAGACGTCTGCTCTGGCGAGTAGAGGTTCCCTTGCTCTGGCTCTGTCCTAACGTCATAGGCATTGGTGTGAGCACCCTCGGACACTCGGGCTTTGTTTGCACTGCTGGTCGGAGGATCTGAAAGAATAAATCAGTCCAATAAATTTCATAAGTTTCCTGAAAACTCAGAGTAATTCTCTCACACAGACTAATGAAGAGCTTGCAACATAAACAGAGTCTGCTAGCAGACAGGTAGCGCCTCCAAACTGAACGAAGACCGTTAGTACTGATGGCTGGGAACCTTCTTCCCTGCAGTTTTGATGCAGTTCTACAATTCTCGTTTTCCAAGGACACGTTCCAACCCACTTTAACGGGAAACTAACTGATTGCAGTGCTGCAGACTAGGGGAGGAAGGGCTGGAACGCTGCCCAGCGGCAAAGGACCTGGCGGGGTTGGTCAAGAGCAGCGGGACAGGAGCTGGAGGGGACTCATGGAGACCTTATCGCTCCCTACAGCTTCCTGAGAGGAGGGGGCAGAGAGGGGGTCGGTCTCTTCTCCCAAGGGACAAGGGATGGGACAAGAGGAAACGGCCTCAAGTTGTGCCAGGGGAGGTTTAGGTTGGATATTGGGGAAATCCCTTCCCGAAGATGGCTGTCAGGTGCTGGAAGGGGGTGACCAGAGAGGGGGGAGTCACCATCCCGGGAGGGGTTTCAGAGCCACGTGCACATGAGGGACTTGGGTTAGTGGTGGCCTTGGCAGTGCCGGGGTAATGGTTGGACTCAGTGGGCTTAAGGGACTTTTCCAACCACAGCGGTTCCGTGATTCTACGATTCCCAGCCAGTATAAACTCTGCAGAGCGGAGATGCTGTGCAAGTACCTGCACTGCAGAGGACAGCTATCACGCGTCTTACGGTCCTGCTAGCCCAAGAGATTCACACGCAAAAGGCTGGGTTGAACCTCGCCCCATCTGTGTGACACCAACAGAAGTTACTGCAAAGTCCACCCACTCTTCACGTGCTACAGCCCGAGTGTTGCCTTTTAACAGCTCTGAAGGTAACTTCAGTCCTAGGAACGTCAGCTGAACTCCACAGGCAGGAGGTAGAGCGCCATCACACGTGAGAGAGAGCAAAGGAGACATCCCAACACTGATATGAGGAAAGGAAAAAGCTGAACAGAGCCCGGAAAAGAGAGACAAAGATGAGGACACAAACCACGAATAACTGAACCGGAATTATTTTGGTGGGAATCTTAAGCACCCAGTTGCCATCCTGTGATCCCTACTGACGAAGGAGTCGGAGGTGCAGTAGGACATGTGGGCTGTGTTTAAAGGGAACAGCAGGCGTGCAAGTTCTTGCTGAAGAAACACACGACCGAGCCTGGAGCAGAAACCAGAACGCGCGGAGAAGCAAGACTCGAGGAAAAGGCCGCACGAGTGCTTGCACCAAAGGCTGCGAGCTGCGGAGAGCGAAACCTGCCGAGGGCTCTCCAGACATGATGGAGCACCATGCTGCGGCAAGGAGCTCCCAGAAAGCTGATGCTAGTGGGGAAGATGGCAAAAAGGGCCGAGATCAGCCCTATGCGATGGCTACCAAACCCTCTCCAAGGGACAAGACACCCCGGCAGAGCTGGGCGTACGGCACCCAGGGAAGAACATCCCGCCAGGGCCCCAGCAACACCTGGAGAG
>NW_010250919.1:24193-28757 GCF_000690775.1 Eurypyga helias
GGTGGAGCGCGTGGGGACGCTGTGCGCGCGCCAGACTCTACGGCAGGTTAAAAAGCCAGCACACCTCGGGGGCGGGACGGCAGCAGTTACGGATCCGCAGTACAGCCGAGGCCAACCCACCAGCCAAGTCTGCCGCAAATTAATTCACGGTAACAGGGGCGTTACGGCTGCACATAAAGATTTTCCAGGAAGCGTTGTGGCACTTCCATAACTTTCAGCAGCAGCAGCATCCCTAGGAACGACGTGGAGATAACCCACTGCCACAGCTCCCGCTACACAACCTCGCCGACTGACCGCCAGGCTTCAGCGGGGGCGCCACGTTCGTTAGAGTAACGGACTTATGGGGACGGGCACATTTCAATTACTCCACCGTTACACCCCACGTCAACATCCTGATCTTCCAGCCCTGCTGTTGAAACAGACACGGCCCTTCGCTGGACACTGCACGGCACTGAATCCTTGTCGAGCGGCCAAAGAACTGATCTGGGGAGAATCGCGCCGGGAGAATAAAGCGCAGTTGCGCAGGCGCAGGGGTTCTGCGGGGACAGAGGTCTGCCCCAAACCGCTGCCTCCCTCGCACGCTGGCCACCCAGCCAATGCCTCCACGAAGCTGAGAACCACAGACTGTTGGGGCTCTCACGAGGAGAGAATGCACCGCAAGATGAGCTGCTGTCGTCCTATCTTCCTCTGCTCCACGACTCGGGGGAGGGTGCCCTGCGCAGAACAACAGCCTGCTGTGACGCTGCTGGTCCAGTCCTCTGCCTATATGCATCTGCGGGATGTCAACATCTCGTGTTTCTGTGACAAGTCCTGTGTAATCCACTGACACGTATGGGAATTTCAGCTGCGGTCACTGCTGCTGCCTCTGGATACACACTCTGCTGTGCAGTCAGGGAGAGACGGTGACTTAAGGAGCCGTTTTCATTCCTCTGTAACCTCCCTGTTATTCGGACAGTCGGTCGAGCACCATCCAGCGACACTTCTGTAAAACGAAGATCAAGAGCGCACCTGGACGTAAAGCCCAACCAACCCTGAACACCCCCAGCGTCAGCGTTAAATGTCCATCTGAAAGCTGTAAGCCCACAAGATCCTTCTCTGAAGCATGCCCGCTCCCGAGCGGCCACTGCAGACAAGGCTGACCCAGCCGCACGGAGATGCGAGCAGCGCAGCCGGGCTCGCGCGAAGGCACCACGCGCTGAAACAAAACGGCATTCTTCCCTGTGTTAGGAGACTTCTGGAGACAAGAAACACACAAACGGGAGAGAATTGAAGGCTAAGACACAAACGGGAGAGCGGAACCCACAGAAAGCAAAGAAGCAAAAAGCAGGAACAGGAAGCTGGAGTTCAGCGAGGTTCTACCTGTTGTGGACTGTCTCTGGAAAGTTACAGCACCAGGGGAAAGGACGTGATGAAAACACTTCAAAACGGTCCCCGCTTCGGAAGGATGAGTAAAACTGATTTCTCAACTACTTGAAAGAACCAAATTTGAGCTGTGTTTAAAAGCATCGCTAAAGACAGCTGGAAAGCACCGCTGTGGGTGGCACAACTGGAAAGCGGGAGGTTGAGAACGTCCGGTTGGAGGAAAGGGAAGGGGCTGCCGAGGCAGCGCCCCAGTGGCAACGGAGAGCGGGTACGTAGGGCTACGCAGAGTTCCACCGCTCAGCACAACACACAAAACGGGAAGGGCAGGGGAAAGCAGATCCTTTGAGAGACTCATTTACCCAAAAGAGTCACAACTACCACAGCCGTAAACACGCTTGGGAGGCCCAGCGGGTGCCTGCTCTTCCCTGGGCAGCAGAACGGGGCAGCCCTCGCGCCCTCGACGCTGCGCTCAACCTGGGCAGCAGAGCTTTAGCAAGCTACCCAAACCCGGCACTGCCTGGCAGGACACGGCGTCAGGAGCTGATCAGGGAAACCACCCAGTGCAAAAGGTGATTTGCAGGGCATGGGGGTCCCACTTCCGGTCCTGCTGGCGTGCAGACACGCTGACCTCTGCACACGCGCTTCTTCACTCCGGGGAGACGACAGCTCTTGGGAGAGTGGCTCCTCAGCCTAAACATTCTAACTGATGCAGAACCCAAACGAGGTAAAGGCTTTGATCCCTGGGCGACGGGCTGGAATACTTCAGCAGCCACCTGAGCGCTGCCTTCACTGCACAGTCCCACCCGTCCCACCTACCATACCCAAGGGTAGGAGTGCTACAGCCCAAATGTTCCTGTTTCGGAAAGAACATTCAGTCTGGCCTGACACACAAAACTGGGAAAAGCACTCGGAAACCCCTCTGGCTTATCAGACTTGCTCAGTTAAGTAAGGACACCTGGGAAAAGAACACCCGTTCTCCAGCTCAAAGTGCACAGGACCTTTCCGTCACCTTCGCCTGCCGAGGGGCAGACTCAGAGTCTCTGAGCTGGCCGCAAAGGAGACCCAACACCCAAGGCTCTTATGTCACTCCTCCCAGACATTCAGAGGCACAAAAAGGTGCAAGAAACGGACCCGCAAGTGCCAAACCGGCCTTTTACAGTACCAGCGGGACGCAGGCATCCTCAGGCGTGAGGAGGGACAGCCAGGGTACGTGTGAGGAAAGGACCTCGCGGAGGCTGCGTAGCGCTGCTGCTGGCCATCGGCTCGTTCCAAACCAAGCACCGAATACCAAGGAGGTACAGGGTCTGGGCCCTAGAGCAGAACGTACACGAAAGAGGCAATACCTGATGATCTCCACGGAAATGACTTCTCAGTAGAGCTGCAGAAAGAGAAAAAACGATCACAAAAGGAACCACATGGCTCATTTGGAATTACTTCTTATCCCTTTTACCCCAAGCACACAAACCCACCCAGCAGACGGATTTTCACTCCCCCGCGTAACAACGCGGCAGCACCGCTCGCCCGTCAGCCAACCCGGTGGGCACGGGCTGCGATTCTGCGTTGCTCTGTGCAAGAGCAGGAGCTCCGACGCAGCACCGGGGGCAGTGACGCAAACAGAGCAGGACAGAGAAGGGCTCCCGCACACCGCCCCGGGACCGCGGCGCTGGCTGCTCACGCTAGGGCCCAGCAAAGGAGCTTTGGGAACCACAGCCGCAGCGCCCTTTGCCTCCCCACGTCAGGTGGTTTGATCAGGACTTTTACTGTTCCGTCATTTCCCAGTTTTCCAGAGGGAGTTCTGCTCCTTCGCACGCGCCGAGACCCTGCACAACGCGTGCGCCTCCACGTGCAAACTGGAAACAGGTTTTGCATTGTCAAGGGGGAAGAGACGCCGGAAGAAAGACCGATTTCACGAGACCGAGCGGTCAGCAGCAGCGCAAAGCCCTGCTCCTCTCCCACCTCTAAACTAACTGCTCTGTGCGGCACCGTCATACCCACCCGGCGTGTGCCTTCACGCACGTGCTGCGCCTCCACGACTTGATACGGCGTTGGTGCTCCACCACCTTTGCAGGCAAACGCAAAGCTCATCCACGTATTACTAAAATTAGGTACATTTTTCCCCCTAAAAAGATGTATTTTCTTACTCTGCCTATGAATTATCAGGCTTTGACTATCTCATCCTTTCTGCCATCATGATAAGCTGCTGTTTTCCAAACCGAGAGCTATTTAAAGGAAAACATGAAAGTCCATCAGATTTTATGATGTCTGAGTATCAGTAAGAGACTGATTCTGTGCAAGATGCATCTACTTCTACATTTTCACTTATTTTGCTTCTTTCTAACAGTTATCAATTAGAAAAACCTTCCGCACAGCAACCTGGACAATACCAGCGACTGATTTTCTAAAGCACAGTCAGTCACGCAGGGGTCTGTTTGGGCAGCCAGGTATGTGTCCGTAGAAGAGCCCTAAACTCTAGTACAGGCTCGTACAAACTAAGCCACAATTACCACAGGGTTCAGCGAAAAAGGAGAATTCAGATTTCAGTACCTGAAAGGCAACTTCCATCTGGACAGCAAGAGAATTTTTACTATGCGTTGGCTATTATTACCTGAGCCTACAGTTTTAGTGCCTTTTGGGGTGGAACGCTCATTTCCTCTTTAGGATGTCCGAAGCAGAGCAGTTACAGCCCGAACGGGTGTACAGAGCCCCAGGTGAGGAGCTGAACTTCAGACCAGCCTCTGCAGGCTCATCCACCTGAGCACGGATCGGAAGCTCCTTTGTGCTGTACTGTGCAGCGCTTCCGAGATGCCTGTGGAGAGCAGGGTGCAGAAGCACGGACTCCGGACTCAGACGCAGGCCTCGCCTTTCACAGGCGGTTCCTCTCCCCGAAGGGCCCCTTGTCCAAGCCCAGAAGCACAAATAAGCTTAGGCAAAGACGAGATCACTCGGCAGCGCTGGAACACAAGTCCAGTGTCAGAAACATTGCACAGGCACATAAACAAATCAGACTGCACGGCGGAAGAGGAGAAGGGACTAGTTTGAGGGAATGACATCCCATGGGGTCAACCGGGACGGCTCGAGAACCCTCCACACGCAGCCAGCAGCGACCCATGCTCAGCCACGCTGTCCCGACCGACCTGCCCTTCCCCACGCTCAGCCATGCCGCCCTGACTGACCTGCCCTTCCCCACACTCAGCCCCGCTGC
>NW_010250919.1:28918-30366 GCF_000690775.1 Eurypyga helias
CGCGCCCCGCCCTGCCCTGCCCTTCCCCACGCTCAGCCACGCCGTCCGGGCGAGCTGTGCCAACTGCCCTGTGGTACAGGTTAAACGGGACAGGGACCAACCCGGATTTTGCACGACGCTTCGGCGTTTCAGGAAAGGCGGCCGTGGCCTCCAGCTAATGGGAGGTTACGTGCAGCTACGGGGTCATTTCTTCAGCTATTACAGCCGGCTCCCCAGAGAAGCTGACTGAGTGAACACGGTCACGAGCCAGACAGCCCTGAACAAGCCAAAGTCTCCAGAGACACGTGGAACGCGGCAGCCAGGAAGGGCATCGCCCTCTCGGGGCTACTCCCGAGCAGCCAGGACCACCAACCTCCGTTTCTGCACAGTCTGGGGCTAACGGCCATTCCCTTAAACAGGGGGCTGAGAGCAGCTCTGACGTCTGGTACGCTGCCTCTCGGGCACGAGCTCCGCAACGGTTCTGGGGCGCACGGGGATCGGTAACTACGCGCCAACGTACGGTCGGTGCAACTTCACTGGCTGGTTGCGTGCGAACTGAACCTTGCAACTATTTGATACAGCCTTCAGAAACACCTCTATTGCTAAAAATTCATGTGGAAATTTGTACTAAAACTGGTCTTGAATTCCAAGGAATTTGTACAAGACTGAACGAACGTTAATTACCGAAAGCGGCATCCCGAATGTCAGCCCGGCGACAGGAATGCTTTCCTGAGGGTATTCTTTACTCTGCACCGAGCAAGCCCGGACATAACGGGTCCTTAATCAATCACTGGCGGCCTACTCATTACTACTTTGGCCACTGCAGAGAAGAACTATGAAGACCACACTGTGCACACTGGCCCTGGAACTCCCGTGCTCCTTGAACATGAAGTTTTCCTCCTACTTTACTCCTCAGACTTCCTGGGAACTCCGTTCCTCGTGAGCTGGCAGCAGCCTGTGGGGCCGGCAAGGTGCTGAGCCTGCAGAACACTCTTACACACCCCAACACACCCCGCTGGCTGAACTTCTTCCCACGTGCGGGACTTCCGAATGACAAGGGCTGTTCCAACTACGCCTCGGACACGGGAAGGAGCCTCATCGCAACTGAACCAGCTCAGTAACGCGATTCTTACCACATTATCTTTGCAGAAACCCAGCATCTGCCAACTCTGACTCCATCACCTAATTTTGTCACTTTGGAGCTGAAATTGGAAGCCACCGCATCTTTCGGCTCGGAGAAGTCAGCCCAATGCCTTTGCCTGCCCCAACACAAACCAGCGCAGCCCAACACCGCTGCTGCGGGCTAGTCCTTGCGCTGTCTCTCCCCGAGCCTACAGACAGCCCAGGCGGGGCACTGCGCTTCTCCAAACGCTTCTTTTACCCACTACTTGCCGTGAAGAGGAATCAGGTTAGCAGGGCTGACACGCAGAAAGGAGGATTCCTTCCATAGAATCACGGGATGGTTTGGG
>NW_010250920.1:0-18075 GCF_000690775.1 Eurypyga helias
GGAGACAGAGTGAGAAGAAAGGCTTCACACTAGCTTCAGCCCATGCATATTGGTCACGGGTTATTCCTTAAGAAAAATCCTTAAGTGCATCTACCTAGGCACAGGCTGCTGGGCCAGCTAGCCTGTTCTTGTACGGTGATAGCCATGGTGGGACAGCCAGAAGGATGCTTCAGTGCAGGAGGCAGGAACTAAGGTAGCAGACCCTACAGGTTGTCTATCATTTTTATATGTACTGGGGAACGGAACAGGCTAGAGCAATATTAAAAGAGGTGAGTCAGACACTGTGAGGTAGAAGGGCAAAGTACAGCACGCCAATATCTGCAGGCTTAGTAGGGATCGGAATGGCTGGAGATAGGACCGCTTAGTAGCTAGGGGTCTTTTTCTGACCCATGTGACAGGGTGCTAAAGCAAGGCATTGTTGTTTCCCTGCAGTAGAGAAACTCTGTGCTCAGATTTCTGTCCCAGCATACCGAGAATGAGGAACTGGCATTAAAGGCACAGAGAGAAAATATGGAGAGGAGAGAGCTTATGGCTCCCAGTTCTAGGTTGTTCAAGGTAGAATGGAAAGCCCAGGTAGTAGGACTATTTTGGAGTTGATTGAAAAGGCAAATAGGCAGAAAGAGACAACATGGTGATGACAAGATCTTCTCCAGTGTTGAGACTTCCCCACAATTCACTCATAAAAACCCATCACCTGTCCCTCCTAAGATTCCCTTCCAGCAACACCATTTTTCCTCTTCCTCATGATCAGCACAGATCTAGCTGCTAAGAACTCATGTCCAGTCCCCCCTGAGACACTGCTCCCTCTCTGCCCATGAAGCTACTTGTCACACCACAACCATCTACATCACTGAACCCTAAGAGCGCAGTATTAGCACTGAGGCTGGGAGGGATGGTAATGGGCCAAATGCAGCTGATCTATGTGTCTTTCAGTGTGACTGATTCCTCTGTCGACTCATGTACTTCCTCCAAAAGGATCTCAGCACCTCTCAGTCTGTGGAGTTCTGTAAGAAAAGAGATGACAGTTCTGAGGGTTTCATACCTGCCTGTCAAGGTTTCAACGTCCACCAAGGGGGAAGAGGGGGATCTAATTTCAGAGGATGTTATTTCAAAAATTGGGAGAGACAGAAAGCCTGGTTTAAACACAGAAACATATTCTATCCCAACTACCTTGACCTGCACTTTTGGAGCAAGTAATCAAGCATGCTTTATGTGTGCAACCAATGTGTTCACACCCACAAACCACACATCAGATATTTTTTTATCTTAGAAGAAAGACCTGGCCTCTATGTGAGTCTAAACTGGGTTTTGCCGTGCTAGTGGGAAGCCACTTCAAACAAGATTTTCATGGCTGTGCTCCAAAACCTTCCCGAGAGCACCCAGTTCTCAGAGGCTGGGAGCAGGGGACATGTCACCTTTGGCTCTCGGACCTTCCCAGTCACCTGTTACCTCCTGCAGCCCTCTGCACTGGCACCAGTACAACCCCCTTCCCTTGTGTCCCTCTTGCACCACCTTGCCCTTCCATGCCAGGCAACACAAGGCGATGGTGAACCACAAGCTGTGCTATGCCTTCACAGCGTCCTGCAAGCAGAGGCACTGCCCAAGCAAACACACTCGGTGCCCGCGCAACTGCTGCAAGCTGAGTACGTTTGGGTGTGACCATTCCTGTGTCCCTATGGGCCTCCAGTCCAGCTCAAGCTTCCAGGGAACTGAGCTTTCCCCTGCCTGCTCTCTTGCCTTACTTCAGGTTGCTTTGGCTGGTTCTGGCTACCAAGAGCTCTCGGTGTTTCCAGGCATGAGTCCCGCCTTTTCCTTTTCCCAACCCTCTCAGCAGAGCTAACTCCTTTAAGACTTCCCATGAACTTTAGATTTTCTCTGTCTCTGCTTTTAAAGTGTTACTATTCTGGCCTGACCCTTCCTTCAGCAAAAAAATGCTTCCTCAGCTCAGTTTAGTTAAGAAATGGTTAAGTCCCAGCCAAGGAAAAAACCAGAAACTATCTTTTCATGGGCCACTCTGCACTAAATCTTTGCAAAAGCTTAATTTAATGGTCTCAAGCTGCGCCAGGGGAGGTTTAGATTGGACGTAAGGAAGAAGTTCTTCACCGAAAGGGTTATCACGCACTGGAACAGGCTGCCCAGGGGGGTGGTGGAGTCACCATCCCTGGATGTGTTTAAGAGACGGGTGGATGAGGTGCTGAGAGATATGGTTTAGTGGTGGACAGATACGGTTGGACTGGATGATCTCTAAGGTCTTTTCCAACCTAGTGATTCTATGATTCTATGATTCTAGCCAGCTGTAGCATCTATGCTTTGGCTGCTCTGTCCTCACACACAGCCAGTCAGGTGGAGGACTTCCCATACCCAAGGAAAAATGTGTCTCTCTGTTTACTTCTACTTCGTTTTTCTTTCTTACTTACTTTTTCTTTTTTGGGAGGGGGGCTTCAATACACTTGGTAAAAGAAATCAGACTTGCTCACAAAGTGAAATTGCCCAAGGCAGTGTGTTTGGAAACACTGAAGCCTTCCGTTAACACAATGCTTTTAACCTTTCTTTTTTCTTGTGACCATTACACCATAGGCGGGTATCTCTGAGCTATGTATGATCAGTGTGAATATTCTTGCATCAGAATGAGAAACAAGTCAAACAGTAAAGGTAGGGTGATGCTGCTCCATGCTCCCGGAAACTTTTGTCTGTGGCATGAAATAAGGGAGCTGGAAAGCATTCCTTTCGAGGCTTCTGCACTGGCAGTTTCTCTGAGATGACTGAGCCCCTGCAGATTTCAGTGTGGTGGTGGTGATCTGCCCAAACTGGGCTTTGCTGGCATTTGCCTTGTCTGGTTCTGTTAGTCAGGACCTTTTCTTGCATTCCCCAATGAAGTTCAGAATATATCTTTATAGAAAGGCTGCTTCTGATATGCTACTCTGATAACTTCAGGCTAGCTGAGTCAGATGTATTTTTCATGCTCATCATTTTTCCCTGGCTGTGCCACTTCAAAGGCATTTTTAATGCCCTTTTGCAAGCAAGCATGACCCCAGCTTTGTGGACCAAGAGCTGAGGTCCCGGTGCTAGGAAGGCTGTGGCTCTGAAACAGCTATTTGTTTCAGCTGCAAAGGTTCTGGTGGTCATTCGTGGTGGAGAGTACACCCGTATTTACCTTTCCCTTAAGAACAGATGACCGCTCACCTGTGAGTCATAAGGTACCAGAATCCTATGAGGTTTCTTGTTACTTTGCACGCAGCTCAGGGCCCTTAATTGGTGCTGTGGCTGTTACCTTTCTACCATACATTCTCTTCTGTCTTTCTCTTCCTCAGTCTCTCACCTGCTTCTGTCAAAGTTCATACGTCTCTTTCTCAGGCCCCGTTCCACCTTCTCAAACTTATGAATGCCTCACCTTCCTTCCAGATCTCAGAGTGTTTTCAGCTTGCATTTCATTCCTCCTTTCACTGGAGTTCAACAACACACCAGTCTCTCTTTACTGATTGCTTCAGTACACACTCATCATCTCACTGATTCCCTTCTGGATTCAGCCTCCTGCAGGCTCTTCCCAATTCTCCAGCCACGCTGCTGCATCCATATCCCTCTGCACCTTCACCACTGCTCACACTTTTCTTCATCTCCTGGCTCTGCATCCCTGTGCCTTCCTCAGTGGAAGATTATTCTGGTGACTGTCCTAAACCGTGTGGACTGTTTAGGTAATAGTCTTGCATCACAGCCTAGACTCAGGGCAGAGCTATGAGGTTAAGACATGTCACTGAGAGCTTTGATCCATATCAAAAACAACACTTCAAAAGAAATAAGCAAAGCACAGGGGAACAAAGATAGCCCAGACCCCAAAGAATTTCATATATGAATACAAGTTAAAAACAAAATAATATGCAGTCTGTGAGACAATTGCAGTTGGTGACAGGGATATAAAGGAAGAAATAAACATCTTGAGTTTGTTCATGATGGAGAAGCAAATTTGTTGATGGAAGGCAAATCGGTTCATGACAGAACGGCAGGAAACAGAGACCAGAGCAGAGCAGAAAGCTTGGGTGATGTTTGATCAGGTTTATCATTGCCTGAATGACCCGTTGCTTGTTCAGTACAGGATCTGCAATGGTCTTACACTGCATGTAACAGTGACTGGTGCAACAGTGTGACTGCCTTACACAAATCCATGTGACCATTTGCTAAACAAAAAATGGTTGTGCAATGCAAGCAGAAAACAGACTTAGCAGGTCAGGCACATGTCTCTCGGACATGCTGAAGCTCTGTGTCATGGAGTAGGCAAAGACAATCCTTCTAAACACTGTGTATTTTAGTGGGGTATAGCGTAGAAACAGGGTTTACCACAGCACGTCAACTGTTTTAAATGTTACACAGCCTGCCTCCGCTAGATACGGCATAATTTTAAATAGCACAAATTGAATTGTCCTAGGCATATATATTCTAGGAAACAAAACCATTTTCTTTCCTTGACTAAGCAAGCCTAATTTCCCTAAGTACCGTCTCTTCCCAGCAGCATACTATGAAGATAACTGTCTCTTGTTTGGTAACTCGCATTGTAAAGACAGAGCCAGGCTAAAGTGTAAGCATGACAGACCAGAGCCGTGTAACCCAGGTTTTCCAGTAAGCATCTCATTGTCTTCAAAGAGTCCTTCTCAAAGTGAAGAAAATCTTGGAACTGTGTCCTCGGTCTTGTCTGCAGAAAGCCTGAAAAATACAGTCAGAGGTGTGAATTTTCTGTGCAACTCAGCGTGTGTTTGATCTCCCTGCTGGCAGGACCTTTCTCGTTATGGGTACGTCAGGAGAAAAAGTTGAGTGAGTCACCTGCTGCTGCCACTCCATCGTGCCCCCACCACAGTAGCATCAGCAGCGTCCACACCATCCTTCCTCTCAAATGCAGCTGATGGCAGCGCAGTCCCCCACCAAACGAGGAAATGTCCCTCATTTGAGCGGCCCTCAAAGAAGAGCTTAGTAGCTTTGCTTGGACATAAGCACTGATTGGCTTCTCACCTGGGTACCTTCCCAAAGAAGCATCTCCATAGTCTCCCCAGCTGCTGAGATGTCAGGAATTTGCCTGGAGAAGAGAAGGCTCCGAGGAGACCTCATTGCAGCCTTCCAGTACCTGAAGGGGCTACAAGGGTGCTGGGAGAGGACTTTTTACAAGGGCCTGTAGTGACAGGACAAGGGGTAACGGGTACAAATTGAAAATGGGGAGGTTTAGATTGGATATCAGGAAGAAATTCTTCCCAGAGAGGGTGGGGAGGCACTGGGACAGGTTGCCGAGAGAAGCTGTGGATGCCCCATCCCTGGATGTCTTCAAGGCCAGGCTGGATGAGGCTTGGAGCAACCTGGTCTAGTGGAAGGTGTCCCTGCCCATGGCAGAGGGGTTGGAACTAGATGATCTTTAAGGTCCCTTCCAACCCAAACCATTCTGTGATTCTATGAACTTAAAAAGAGCACAAAGTCAGGTATCAAGATTTGTGCACAGGGCATGAAGCAGTCGTATCTACCTCCCATAAAATGTCGGGGTGTGGGGTTTTTCACATTTCTTCTCACAGAAATTAACTGCTTTTCATGTCTTGTACACAAATATGTCCATCAGAAATAACACATGCAAAAAGCAATAAATGTTGGCAGTGATGCTCCTTATCATTCTCCAGACCGTAATATGGCACTGAAACCTTTGATGTGGCTGTTGTCACTTGTGACCCTTGAGATCTTCTCTTGTCCACTCAGCAGTAGTTTTTCTCCTAGAAGTGGTTTCCAGAGATCTAGTTACTCATACGCATGACAGGGCCTTCTGATTCCACAGACAGGTCAAGAGTTTCCATGCCATTTAGGATTTTCCCGGTGGCAACACCTCTGCCAACCACTGCCCAGATGGGGAACGCACAGGAGCAGAGATGGAATCCAGAGTGGTCCTGACCTAGCATTTCTGCCAGTAGTGTGACACCTGAGAAGGTGCCAAGAAGCTCACAGGTTTTGTAACGTAGGCTGTTTGGCAAAGAGAGGGGAAGCCGTGAACGGAGGGTAGTTCCTCTGGGACTTACTCTCTGATTTTAAAGGTTCACTTCCTTCACTGTTGCATTCCCCTTTTGTGCTCCCCTGCTGCCTTCCCCCAACTTGGTCCAGGTGGGGATGGGATGCAGAGACTTGGAGTGTTCTGCTTCCTACCAGAGTATACTTAAGAGGTCATACAGGGATATTAGCAGGCAAAAAGCTCGCTGCATTGATGCCTTGATCTCACCCACTGCTCTGGGGCTAGCTTGATTTTCAGAGGCCTATCCAATGCTTTGAAGGTCTCAGCAGGGCCACTTGCACACAGCAAGCCAGAACAAAGCTCTGTGGGCAGTATCAAAACCATACCTGCCCAAGCTAGCCCTGCCACCCCTGTCAGCTGAATGACATTTTTGGGGGGGATTGTGGTGGCCATAAGTGCCTACATGCTCACTTGAATGTGATGAACAGTTTCAACTGAAAACAACGCATTTTCACACATTCAAACCATTTAATTGCAGACAGCTTTCCCTTTTCAATCTTCATTACAATTTCCAGAAATAAAATAACCACAGCAAAAAGACTCATTCCCTGACAAGTTTATCACAAAGAACTACACAACGCATTGATTTAGGGCTCAGTGAATCATGTGCTTTGGCCCTCTCAGTTCCCATTTTAACAAGAAAACAGAAGTTTGACCTAGATATACTTATGAATTTGGATGGCTGGGTTTGGGGGTTTTTTTTCAGCTCAGCCAGAGTCAAAAAAGTCATGCACACCTTAGCCCAGAGCACTGCCAGCTCTCAGGTGTTGCATAGCAAACTTTGCCCAGACATCAGCCAGGAACACACAGGAGCCAGTGATGCCAGGTTTCTAAAAAGCCTGTACTGGTTCTGTGTTGATGCTGAGCTTTTTTAGAATTTACATTACACCCTACTGTTTTCTGGTTGCTTTGTGCAGTTCGCTGCCTCTCGAGTTGTACTAACCCGATTCTTCTTGGGTACTTTGGGTTCTGCCATCTTTCCCTTCCTATCAATTCCTTCCATCCTGTTATTGATAAATGCTGGGAAAGGATTTTGGTGCAAGCTAAAGGATTTGGGCAAGCAAGAGCAAGAGAAAACTCCTAAGGAATAGTAGTAAGGGAATTTATTAAGGTGATACTCCTAGAGGCTGAGAGAAATGGCCATTTCCACTAAGATAAAACAGCAAATCCAGGATGCTGGGATAGGTTGCAGGTCACAAGTTTCAGACATTCCAGGATGTAGTCCCAGGTTGTGATAAAGGAGTAAGAAACAGAAAGCCTACAGGGTAAAGGTAAAATCCAAACCAGATACTTAGTTCTATAGCTTTTATTTTAAAAACAGGAAACAACCACATTAATAAGCATATAAAACCCATCCAAAATATTGACAATGCTGTCAACAGAAAAAGAAAACAAAAGATACCATGTGAGAAAGACCTATACATTTCAATCCAAGCCAACACACATCTCTGATGCAAAGTATGGAATACTCTTATGCACAGCTGTAGGGAGAATTTCCTAACATATAGATGCCCATATAGAAATATGATGTCTGGAAGTGCTGGAGGGCCAGAGGACACAAATCTGTGTAACCGAGTCAAAATATGAAAGTTGGGAAAAAAGTCATATGCAATACTTCTCAGAATAAATATCTGGCATGGAAGCCTGGTAGAAAGCGAGGGAAAATTGGATGTAATAGGCTTGCATTGGGCAAAGCTGGAGTTTTCAAATGAAGTCCAGAGTATTTCACAGCAGTAAATTTTACAGATCTTTGCAACTTTTTCTCATTAGGGAAGGAAAAAATGTCATCACTCTAAGTTGCTGAAAATACCAGATACACACCCCCAGAATATATGCCAATGAGAACTTCCTCTGACCTGCTCTGAAGCAGACGGTTGCCAAGAAAGCTTGGGCTATCCACACTACGATTGTGCTGTCATTCCTGTTGTCCTGAGCCTTTCTTCCTGTCACCCACCCTGGAATCTGTGGCCCTGCCTCTTCTAGGCTATCCAGCAATGAACTCCAGCGTCAAGTTCGCAGGTAGATCAAGTTTGATCAGGTCTGAAAACGCAGATGATCTTACAGCACAAGTTTAAACTGGACCTACCTTTAGCTTGTGTAGGTCTGGACAGACACAGACCCGCAGCCTCCCTCAGCAGAGCGCTGCAGCCAGTAACGCCGAACCCCCACGCCTTGACTGCGAGCATACCTACCGCACACGTTACCTGCTGCCTTCCCAAACTGTGCTGGCTGGGCAGCAAGGGCAGGTGCATACCTACTCTCAATCACCCAGCAGCGTGACAAACAGGGAGACCAGCATTTACTGATGTACAGTTACTGTCTTCCATACATCCCTTTTGGCAGAGGCAGTATAGAGCTGTACATGCTGCACGCTGACAAGCATGACAACACCATGCCCGTCTTCCAGAGAGGACACTTTGGGCACAAACATCTGGCCTACAACCACCCAGCAGACCTTTCACACTGCTACGCTACCAAGTTCCAGCAGCACTGGTCTCTAGTCCTACATCTCAACCTTTTAAGAACTTACTCATGCCATAACTGACCATGCTACACACCTTTGTCCAATATAGATAATCGCTAAGAAAATACAGCTTTGGAAAATAAATTTTTATCCTCACACACCTTTAAGTAACAATCTGCAAATTTCAGACTTCCTGACCTATTAGAATACAGCACAGAAGTAAAAACAAACACAAAAAAAAAACCCCAAAGTTAAGAGAAGGCAGGAAAAGTTACCTTCTGGTTTGCAGTCACCACCCTCAATCATCCCATACAATGCTTAACCATGACTGAAAACAAACTAAAAACACTCATTTACTGCAATACCACACTTTCCAATCAGCACTTAGGAACAACGTTTAAAATTGACACCTAAAAAAAAAAATCCCAAAAACCAGATTTTGGTGGACAGCCACACTCTTCCCACTAGTATGCCATTCTCTGCATTTCCCTCCAGAGTCTACAAATTATGTAAAGGTGATGTGCATAATTGGCTCTGTTCTACGTACCATCCAAAATGCCCACTCTCTTGTTCAGCACCACACTTCTCCTTTACAGTCTTATTGCACCGCAAGTCTACAGCATCTTTTGTTAATAGCTATTTCTCTTAAATATCTTCAATTTCTTTATCTGTACACTTTTGTACACCATTAAAAAAATAAATATTTACAAAGTGACATACAAATAAATAAACTTAAGTAAAAGTACGCTTTCCGTCTGTCCATACAAAAAAAAAATAAAAGAGCTGGAAAAAGTATGCATGTAACTTGGTCCCCTTTTTCCTGAGGCTGAAAAAAAAGTGCACACTGGATAGGGGAAAAAACCCAAAAACAAAAAAACAAGGAGATGGCTTTTTGGTAGGCGTGTTAAATTCCAGTGTAACACTGCACACACACACACACTAGACTCAAAGGGCTGGGGACTTGTTTAGTGGGTCACTTCAACTCACTACAAAAATAGTAATTAGATTCAAATACGTAACGGTCACTATGTGCATAAGTATGTTAAACCCCAAATAGCAATTATGGGCAAGAAAAAGCAAAACCGCTGCCAGCTCTTCCCTGTTCTCCTGATGTTTGGGAGAGGGAAGATGAGATTATTTTTGCAAGTGCCAGATGCCTTCCAGTACTTGAAAGTGGGATCACCCATATCAGGTTCGCCTAATGCCGGTAAGCCTGGCAAAATGGGGGAGGATGTGGGTGCAAAGAAGAAAATAGCAGCAACTGAGGGGAGTAAAAAATGTCCCAGTTCTCATCGTTTTCTTTGCTCATTCCTTTAATGACTCTTTAAGCATCTGAGTCGAAGGGGTGTGTCATGAATCTTAGGCAACTTCTTTGTCAGGTTGTATGCTGTTCAGCTCCACCATGGGGTTCTTCTCTACAGGTGATGTGGGGCTGGCTCCTGCTCGTCCTTCAAAGCCCCTGGAGATATCTTCAAAAGTCCTGCCCTTGGTCTCCGGCACTTTGAAGAATGTGAAGACAAAGAAGATGACCAGGAAAACAAGGAAGATGAGGAAGACATAGGACCCACATAGTTTCTGCAGGGAAGACAAAAACAGGCGGTTTTAATTTGAAAAGCTCATAAACCTAGATAGTCATTTGCTGTTGACAGGTCAAAATTCTAACACCTTTCTCCAACAGTGCCCTTTACTGACTTTTTCCTCAATATAGCATTTTTGAAAAAGAAATCAAGTTCCTGGGGGCTTCTGAAATGCTTTAGTGTTCGTGGGCATTACCGAAATTGAGGTCTTTAAAGGAAAAGCCCCATTGTGCTAATTAAGATAGCTCTTCCAACTACTTGTAAGGTACAAGCAGTTAAGACAACAGAATACAAAGTGAGCCACAACACTCTTAACCTTCAGTCAGAGCACCGAATCAGGGAACTCTGGAAGACTGACCAGCCCTCTGCTCAAAGCAGGGACAACTTCAGGGAGAGATCGGGTTGATAAGGGTCAGCCAGTCACGTTCTGAAGTCTCCAAGGATGGAGATTCAACAACCACTCTGGACACCGACTGCAACGCTGCTGCAGCACTCCCACAGCGCTCTGCAAACCAGGTTCTTACCTCTGCATAATCCCACCAAGAAATTAGAGGTCCAGTTGGAACAACCAGCCACTGCCATGGCTGCAGGCCGTGGGCCCTGGCTGAAGAGTTCGGCCACAATGAACCAGGGGATAGGGCCAGGGCCAATCTCAAAGAGAGCCACAAAGCCAAAAGTGGCAACAATGCTGATGTATCTGATCCACGCCACAAGGTCCTGCAAGGGAACAAAACGTGATCAGCTGCAATTTGAGGCAAACAAGACACAGCACACTGCCATCTCCAGTGTCCCAACTTTCTCAGCTGCACTGTGAACACTGTGGCAGTTTCCGCTGCTAGAAAGTTGAGTTCTCCATCACACACTCAGCTCTAGCCTCAGCCGTACCGGCATACAGGGCAGAACTGCAGGGTAAGGCAGGTGTATAACCTTATAGGCTGCTGGGGTCAGCCTGGACAAGAACACTCACCTTCAGAGCTAAAGCAATGGTCATAAGAACAGCACACACAGCCATGCCACCCAAACCAACTAAATGGAGGGTCCTGCGTCCTGCACGCTCCACCAGGAACAGCTGGAAACATGGTAGAAGGAGAAAAAAAAAAATCTATTACTTCATCAGCAAGAGCAGAAGAGACTCCCTTGCACAGTGTGCCCTGCACCTTTTATTTATCTGCCTGCAGCCCCTTCAGCAGTCATCTCCGTGAAGGTCACCAGGCTGCTCCATCCTCAGCATAGGTTCCTCCTCTCGGCTTCTTGCTACTGCTTTCTCTAGTCAGTCTTTTCCCCCCATGCATTGCACTCCTTTTCACCCTCCCTTACTTCTAAAGGGATAATACCTCTTTCTCCCCTCCTCTCTTCCCACAATGCTTTTAAGGCATTCTTTTCGTTGCTCTTTAAGGCCATTGCCTAGCCCAATGCTTTGGCACAGCCCAACCTCTTCCCTTCAGTCACATCTCCCAAAAAAGCCCAGGCAGGTAAGTTACTTCTCACCATAAGGCCCTGTTCCACTTACCGACACCACAGTGAAGACTGTGTTTACCACGCCAGCTCCAATAGTGGCATACACAGGTTGTGTGATACCAGCCCTTTCAAAAATCCCGGTAGAATAGTAGAATACCTGGGAAGAGAAACAAGAGTTGTCACGATTCCAGTGTTTGAGAGCATGTCCCTCATTCTCTGCCTAATGGCTTGCAGGCTCAATAGGGAGTTTTCCAAGAAGCACTCAACCTAAAATGGCATGCTTCCAGTCAAGGTGCAAGGCTGCAATGTCATGCCAGGGTGTATGGGGGGGAAAAAGTGAAAGCCCACATAACCTCCACCTTCCATCTTAGCAATCTCTGCGTTATTTCAAAACATCGACCTCTAGTCAAGGTGTAAAGAGGCTTCTGGAAGCACACTTCTCTCAACATCAGTGGCAAGTGCAAGTGTACTGAGAGAGACCCAGCGGATGGGACAGGAAGATAACTCACAGCATTGATGCCCGAGAGTTGCTGGGAAAGCTGCAGCATGATGGCAATGATAATGGCTTGGCGGTAGCTTGGAGAACGGAATAGTTCTGGCACAGTTGCTTTCTTTTCCTGGGACATTTTAGCACTCTCTTCTTTCATCTCCAGGATGTCTTGAGACACATCTTGTGTACCACGGAGCTTCTGGAGAACTGGAAGGAGGAATCAAAAAACACTAGGTATAATGCAGTAGGTTCCCCCTGCACCCCACTCTGCTATTTCATAGAATCACAGAATGGTGTGGGTTGGAAGGAACCTTAAAGATCACCTAGTTCCAACCCCCCTGCCATGGGCAGGGACACCTTCCACTAGACCAGGTTGCTCCAAGCCTCATCCAGCCTGGCCTTGAACACTTCCAGGGATGGGGCATCCACAGCTTCTCTGGGCAACCTGTCCCAGTGCCTCTCCACCCTCTCTGGGAAGGATTTCTTCCTGATATCTAATCTAAACCACCCTGTTTTCAATTTGTACCCGTTACCCCTTGTCCTGTCACTACAGGCTCTTGTAAAAAGTCCTCTCCCAGCCCCCTTGTAGCCCCTTCAGATACTGGAAAGCTGCAATGAGGTCTCCTCCGAGCCTCCTCTTCTCCAGGCTGAACAAGCCCAATTCTTGCAGCCTTTCATCATAGCAGAGGGGCTCCAGCCCTCTGATCATCTTCGTGGCCTCCTCTGGACTCGCTCCAAGTGGTCAATATCCTTCTGATATTGGGGATTCCACAGCTGGACGCAGTATTTCAGTGAGGGCACACTGGAAAGACTGGATCACCTGCCAGTCAGTGCCTGAGCCTGCCGCATAGGAAAGGCAGCCTCTACGTGCAGCCTTCGCACATCTATTCAGAGGTCTGGGTGGCTTGATGAGCATGGAAACTAAGCCCAGGTCTTGTTCATGTGGCTTGGTCTCCACACTCACCATGTATCCTTAATTCTCTTCAGACACTTGCCAGAGCTTACTCCAGTCCCTCTACAGGAGGAGAGGGAAGCACCCTCCAAACAGCTGTTAAATGTCAGCCTATTTCCTGCCTTTCAGGAGGAGCTGACAGACCTGCAGCAGCTGGCCCTGCTACATCCCACCAGGCCAGGTGCCACTCCTCACATCTTAATTCCATCTCACATCTTCGTTGGGTGCCCTCTGGGAGTCACCCTGATGCACCACCGGCTCCAGAGTCAGTCCTGGCTTCCCACTCAGGTTCAGTGCAGGCTGAGAGCCAGAATATAGCCCTGCTCCTTCAGAGATGGGTTCGTACCTGCTTGTGCTCTTTCTTCCTCCATCTTGTTGATCAGTAGGAAACGAGGGCTCTCAGGGCAGAAAAGAAGAGCCACACACTGCAGGATTGCTGGGAGGACTGTGAACCCCAAAAGCAGCGGCCAAAGTGCTTCAGTCCCCATTATTGCTTCCAGGCCAAAGATCTACAAAAGGATTTAGAGAGTAATTAGAGAGAGAGGAATACCCATTCCTCATCCCCAGACCAGTGTATGACAGGACCACATACCACACCTGACAACAAGCGTGGCCCACCTCACCCTCCCCCAGCCCCTCTTTCCCCTGAGGGCAGGATCAGGTTATGTCAAGCCTACCTGGGCCACCAGGATGCCCACAACAATGCCCAGCTGGTTGAGGGTGCCAAAGGCTCCACGGAGGCTGGTGGGCGAGACCTCACTGATGTACATGGGCACAAAGCCAGTGCAGAGACCACAGAAGAGACCAATAATGAAGCGGCCAATAATCAGCATCTCCACTGCCTTTGCCATCTTAGAGAAGGCCATGAGAGTGCCACCAACAAAGGCCAAGATGTTCACCAGTATCATGGAATTCCTCCTGCCAGGGTAAAGATGTCAAGACTGAACTTAAACTGGCAATACAGTGGAAAAATCGTTGGGAGAGGGGTAAACCTACACATGACCTATCTCAGGGATGGGAGTAGAACAAAGTATTTTCCATTCAGCTCCTGCCTTGGCCTGCAACCCTTTCTTTCTGCAGTCCACACATTCTGGCTTCCTGCCCCACCTCATCCTCCTCCCTTCCTCTAACCTCTGCTCTCTTCCCCCCAACATTCCACTGTAGAAGGGAAAAATTCTCTAATGTCTTGGATCCCTCTTCCCAACTTACCTGCCAAATCGGTTGACGAACAGACTGACAGAGAAGGAGCCGATCATACCTCCCACTGAGAAGATGGCCACAGAAAGTGACCACAGAGAGGTGAGAAGCTCTGGGGAGACAACCTCCCCACTTCGTTCTGACAGGGTTCTGTTGAAGAACCTCTGGATGATCTGTAAGAGAAACCAGGTGGGGACAGATTTACAATCCAGTGGCAGGCATTTTGCACTGGGGAGAGGGGAGATAACTTCTGAGGTCTTCCTTCTGTTGTCATGGAGGCAAGCAGCAAGGACAGACCCTAAACATTCAGTAGTCAGCAACTAGTCGTACAAGGGGAAGATGAGGGTGTAGAAACTTCCACCGAGAAGTGCAGCAGACATGTAGCAGTATGACGAGGGCGATTACTTCACTGAACATGAGGGGGTGGGCCAGCATTTATTAAGGAAAACTGGGTTATTTTCTGAATGTTTCTGATGTGAGTCACCACTGGTATTTGGGAGGGGGTGTGAGGCAGTTGGGAGAGAGGGAGCAAGTAAACATGACCAGAGAATGAAAGGGACAATTTCTAGCAAAATACCAGATTTCCAGCAGCAGGGACAGGCTTTCTGGGTTGGAAATAGTTTGAGAGACAGAAAGTTTCACTGAGGTAAGCTTGAAAAACTGCAGCATTATGTAAAAGAATCTTTCTTGCACCATGGGGATGTGACAGGGTTGTGTTGCTATTTGAGGCATGCTTTTGATAAAGAGGGAAATTCTGCAAGGCCTGAGGGGGACATGGCCTCAGAATGTCTGCCCCCAGCAGATGGCAGTAGGATATTAGCTGGGGACGACCCCTGCCTGCCCCACCCCCCCCCCAAAGTGATGTGACATCTATTCCGGGAGAGAGGGTGGATGTGGTACTGGTGACTCACAGTTCCTGAGAGAGAGGAAACATCTCAGTTACAAGAAAACCACATTTCTTGTTTTCTTCATCTCTTTTCTCTCTTAGCCTACAGTCATGAGATGACTTGGTCAGAGTGCCCCAATCACAACCCTTTTACAAGCACTGAATCTACACTTAACACAAGAAATGAATAAGCAAGTAAAAAAGAAGCCTGAGATGGTCCCTGAGGTAAACTACAGAAACTGTAATCCCTACCAACCCTCAACTGTTTTCTGCATGCTGCTCTCTACATTCCTTCTGCCACAGCTGGTTTATTCTGACTCAAAACTGAAGTGGCTCACATTCCTCCATGCACCAGATATAAACATACCAGGAAATGGCAGATGGAACCCTCCTGAACCATATGCACTTCTACTTAAGAGAATCAACCTCTCTGCTTGCTCTCACCTCCCCAAAATTTAGCCCTTCCTTTCCACTGTTGTAGTTAAGGGGGTATTTTGAATGTCCTCTTGATTTCATAAACCAGAACCAACTCCTTAGCTGCTTGGGAGAGAGCTCCTCTCCTTTCGAGAGCTTTTGTTTTCCTATCAGCCCCTCACTCATACAATTTCCCCTACTCATTCTCCCCCTCACCTTCTCAGGAGCATTGATGACACCAGTGTTGTACCCAAACTGGAGAGATCCAATGGCAGCAATGGAAACAGCATAGATAAGGGGTGCTGTGATTTTCTGTGGAAAGAGAGAAAACAATCATTTAGTTAAATTTGGTTATTCATGCTTTCTACACAACTTCAGTTTCTCTTCAGCATAAACCACAGCTGCAGCTCATAGGTGCCATGTAAAAGCATGCCCAGGGCAAGGAACAGGCTTTTATCCAGCAAGGTTTGGCACCAGTAACAGAGACCCTGGAAAGGGAGGCACAACTGTACAGCAGGAAGAAGTTCGGTGACTAGAAATAGAAGGGCCTGTCAGGACCTCCCCTTTATTATCTCCTGACCTTCATCAACTATTCTCAGCTCATTAGTAATGAATACACTGGCTGCATTAGTGGCTGTTATTTTGGGTTGATCTGCTTTACAGAAAAGCTTTTGCTGATCTCTGGCACGTCATCAAACAAGGGTCTAACTCTTCCCTGTGCCAACTGAAGAGTTCCCATAAACTGAGTCTCAGATCTGCCCATGCATGAACTGTTAGGAGCCAGTCACTCCTAACAGTGAAAACACACACTCCTCAGCAACAGGCGCACTTTTCCCAAGCTAGAGCTTCCCAACTCTGCCCCAGGGCATCTGGCACAGCAGCCTGCCTCACAGAGGCGGCAGCAGCGCTACCAACCTTCCCATTTATTTTTCATGAAGCTGTGGCAATACTTGGCATTTTTAATGAAACACAGTCCCCAGCATTTGATATGTGAATCTCTTAAAATAAAAACTGCTGAGCCCTCAGAGCCATAGAAGAATCTTGACGGTCCAGCCCCAGACATCCCACAGACCGAGAAATTTAAGTGTCAGTGAAAAGCATCTGACATTTTCTATGTTTTTAAAGCTTGCGGCATTTAAGCTAGCTCTGTGTTAGGGAGGCAGGTGAGTCAGGATTTGGCACTTAGACAGCCAGTGCTTGAGTTTGCACAATTTGGAAAGATCATGCTTTTATCCCAGGAGGAACTGAGACAGCCCCTTTCCCAAGGCTTTACAGTTATTGTCCTGATGCTGACAGAGAAGTATTCCATGGGGACTACACAGTAGGGTCTGCCAGTCTCCCACTTTATTGGCAAAAATTTGGGGCAGCCCAGGGAGCCACTGGATCCTGGAGCTGTGCCATAATCTTCTGCCAGTGCTCATACCACCTTCACCAATCTTTCCAGCCAAACACGTAGGTGTTTCTGGCCTGCACAACTTGGAGCTACCAGTTAGGCCCCAGTAAACAAACTGGGGAAATGACTCTCAGGCATGCTTTCTCCCACCTACATCATGTAAATGTCCCGGGCTGAGCTCTCTTCCGGCTGAGGTTAGCGATAGAGGCAAAGGGGACGAGGTCCTTTGCTTGCAGGGCGCAGATCACTCCCGAGGTAGCATTCACACCTGGACACCCCCCTAGGCAGCCTAGGCCTTCTCCCTCCCACCCTGTAAACACTCCCCTCATTTTTCTTGTAAGGAAATATGGCACAGAACCACAAGGCCACAGCCTTTCAAGGCACCTGGATGCCTGTAAAAGGGGATTAAGACATTTTAGCACTTTTAGGACTCCAGGCCAGGTCGTCCCTCGTCAGCAGAAATAGGACAAAAAAAACAGCTCTCCACATTTTTCAATACGTTTGTGACTCAACACAAAAGTATCTTTCCCCCAGGGCTCTGCTTTGTCACAGCTGACCTTTTTCTTCTAGGTACAAGGACCAGAGGGTACCCGGTTTGTGGGTACCCCTTACCTACATGGCACATACATAAACTATAAGATTAGGTTTTCTACCCCTTCCATACTCCCTTCTCCTGAGTGTTGTCTGCTATTCATCCCCTACCCAGTCTCATACCACCTAGGCATCCCATGGCCTGATCCACCCCGCAGTGAGCTAGCCCAGGACCTAATGTACGGATCATTTGTTAGTGCCAGAAGTGCCTCACTTCCCAAAAGGCAAGCAGCGAGCTCAGACAGTACAGCTACACTCTCCCTATCCAAAGGCTCAAAGCTGAGGTCCATACACCTCCAAGGAATTCAAGCCATCACTCCTCCCTCCGACCACAGGCGGCAGGAGGTAGATGCCTCTCCCCAGCACCCTCCACCCTCGCCGACTGCCACCTCGGAACAGCACGACCTGTCGCACCCAGCCACAGCGCCCTCCCCTGCGCGACCTTGACGAGGCGCTTTCCCCCCCCTCATCTTCCCACAGAACGCTCCTCTCCCATCAATATGGCGCTGAGGGCCTCGGGCTCCCCCGGGTGTGCGGTTCCTGTGTGACTGTAAGCCAGCTGACCCCGGGGCGGGAAGCCAGGAGACATGAGCTGTCCCGTTCCCCCCGCGCCCCCCTCGCTTCC